>NC_073379.1:34686782-34986782 GCF_028641065.1 Leucoraja erinaceus | reverse complement strand
GCATGCAGAATGTAACACATCTCCATTAATACAGCTGGACAAAATTCAAATTAAAAATCAAACGATTGCAGACTCAGGAAATTTGAAATAAAGTGCTGGAAACACTCAGCAGCTCAGGAAGTAACTATGGAAAGAAAAGCACTAACACTTCAGGGTGAAACTCGTGAAAGGAAAAGGGAAAAAAAGTGTTTTCTCAAGAAGAGAAGGAGTGGGAGAGCTGGGCAGAATAAAGAGAGTAACTTTGGCTGGGTGACTAAATGCATTAGTGGGGGCAATTAGAGTGGCACTTTGTAATGTGTTACTACTGCCATGAACAATGGACTAGATTATACAAATATAAATGGGAACCTTAGCTCTAATAATCAAAGATCCTATAGCAAGCAAGATAGATCACTCGACGAAAAAGATGTAGTACAGTCATGGGCAGATTCATGGGTAATTTTCGGCCCCATTTCCGTAACCGGCTTCCATCTCCGCACCAAAAATTCCATAGCGGAGCAAAGATACTAGTGCGGAGATGAAAGCTGGTTATGGAAAGGAAAGTCCTCGTAAAAATAAAAGTTATTTGGTAAAAATCTTCTCCTCATTTTCAGGATTATAATTTATTAACACAAACTGTTCCCCCGCAACGTTGATTACACTGCGAGTCGGGTCAGGTTGGGTCGGGTTACTGAAATGGATGAAAAAAAGACCCAAGTTCCGCTCCGTTGCGTACTACACGTCAGCCCATTGTATTTAGAAGTAGTGGTCTATCTTGCTTCGCTATAGGATATTTGCTAATAATGACAAGCCAAAGTAGCCAACTCTGTTATAGACAGAAAGGAAGAATAAATAACCTGATGTCTGCAAATTGAGTATTGAATCTGGATGTTTCCAGTGTTCCCAGACAAAAGATGAAGTGCTGTCCCTAAAGCTTAAGATGGGCTTTGCTGCAACAATGCAGAAGGCCACGGACAGGATGGTCAGTGTGGGAGTATGATGGTGAATTACAGTTGGAGACAACCAGAAACCTGGGTCACTCTTATGAATCAAACACATAGCCATCAGCCTATCTACATTTGCTTCTCCAATGCAGGAGACACCACTTTATGAACACTGAATGTAGAACACTAGTTTGGAAAAACTGCAAGTGAGTTACTGGATCTCCTGAGAAATTCCAAGCCTGCCAAGGTATTGTTCATCAGAGAGGCCCCAGTACAAACTGTCTTTGCCGTTCATTCATCTCTTGCAGATGGACAGTTCTGTGCCTTCCATGGCCCTTGACGCACAGAGTCACCTGCACCACCAATCCTGAAGCCTCCAATAAAGGAATGTTGCAAGATATGTCAACACGGAGCGACTCATTTGAGCAGCACAGCAGCGGACTCCTGCAATGAGATAAACACCTGCTGTGGAAAGTGTTTGAGTACTCAATTCTGCCACTCAGGTTTGTTGAAGTCAGCACAGTGCCCCCTTTATATAGTGAGTAAACAAGAACCCAGTGAACCATGCTCCAGCTCCTTCTGAGACTATTCCATAATTCTGTGAAGGTAGAGCTTTGAGCTGCAAATTGTGTTGGAAGAAGCTGAAATGTGGCCCGCAGGATGAACTACATCATTAGATGTGTCTGACTGGAAAAACATCACTTGTGCTGACTTGGATTATAACTGGAAGTTTCAGATTTGGTGCAATTTCTGACAATTGCCACGCCCATATACACTAGATAGAATTAATTGTGACTCAGGTAGCTCATGGGAAAAAGTACAACATCTGCTGTTTCCAGGTACTAATGTGTCAGACTTCTCATGAGTCATGAGAGTGAGGAGAAGTAATGAACATTATTCTTCAACATAAAATGTGATTGTTGGTCAAAAGTGACATGTACTGAACACTGCGGATGACCATGATGCACCCAAAGTGGATGACCATGAATTTATACTTGCAAGCTAGAGGGACCAGTTGTAGAGATATAATTGTATTAAGTGTGAAGGATATGTGAGCACTTAACCTGGAAATCATTTATATTAATGAATTAATTGTACCAAACCTTTTCGTTGAATTCTGCTAAAGAGAAGATCTGTAACAAAATATAGTTGAGGGCTACAAATGTAGACTTTGAATGGTCACCTGTTTGGCCAACATGATACTTGAAGAAACAAACAATCTGCTGGAGGAAGTCAATGGACCAAGCTACATCTTTGTGGGAAAAGGAATTGTTGATATTTCGATTTGAAACTGTGCATCAGGACTGAGTGGAAAGCAAATATTTGCAGTATAAAGAGGAGACAGGTGAGTTGAAAGAGAGATCATTCGATTCAGGTGATCAATGGACAGAGGGTGGGGGGGGAGGGAATGGTGATTGACAGATGGAGTCAGTTAGGGAAGGGTTGGAGCAGCAGTCAGGGGCAAGTGGGTGATAGGTGAAGGCAGCCAAAGACAAAGAGCTGATGGAGCCAGGTTGAGGAGGGGAAAGGGTGAAGCTGGAGACAGCCTTTGTATTCCTGCTCATCTTGAGGGAGATCAAATATAGTTCCAAAAATAAATATCTCAGGGTTCTGGTGAAAGCTCTTTGACCTAAAATACGCACTCTGTTTCTCTATTCACAGCCTGACTGGCTGAGTGATTCCAGCATTTGCTCTTTCTATTTTGAATTTCCAGTATCTGCAGTTTGTTGTTTTTCACACATCTCAAGGTGTTTTATGAGTGTGATTCTCAGACCCTGCTTGTTGCATTGCTTATAGCTGCTGTACTCTTCCAACATAGCAAAACCTTCAGGGAGTTTCACAGGCATGTCTAACAAGATACAAGGGCAATTTTAGAATGCGCGGTCAGGGTGGCGCAGCACTAGAATTGCTGCCTTACAGTGCTTGCAGCGCCAGAATCCTGGGTTAGATCCTGACTACGGGTGCTGTCTGCACGGAGTTTATATGTTCTCCCCGTGACCGCGTGGGTTTTCTCCGAGAGCTTCGGTTTCCTTCCACACTCCAAAGACGTACAGGTATGTAGGTTAATTGGCTTGGTGTATGTGTAAATTGTCCCTAGTGTGTGTAGCATAGTGTTAATGTGCTGGGATCGTTGGTCGGTGCGGACTGGGTGGGCAGATGGGTCGTATCTCTAAACTAAAATTAGAAATAAAATTAGTTGTGGTATGTGTAGTTCTGGTTGACACACTACATGAATGATATGATTACACTGGGCAGGGTGCAGAGGAGATTTGCCAGCATCTTGTTTGGATTGGAGCATCTCAAATATAAAGAGAGATTGGATAGGCTGTGCATGTTTTTATTGGAGCAGAGGAGGCTGAGGGTGTGAACTGATAAAGATATACACAATTTTGCAGCAGATAGATAGTAAGAATCTTTTGTTAATGATGCGGATGTCTAAAAGGGCATAGTTTTACAGTCTATAGACCTAATATTGGTTAATGGGATTAGTATAGATAGAAGAAAATGACCAACATGGACATGCTGGCCAGAGGACCTACTTCTATGCTGGATGATTCTACCACTCTAAGGTTTGAAACTAAGCCTAAGAAGGAGATATTATTGCAGATGACCAAAAACTTGGAGAGATCGAGGTTTTAAATAATTTCTTAAACGATGATGGAAAGATGGAAATTCAAGGTGGTGTAGAGTGAGAATTCCTACTTTAAGGATTTGGAAGCCAAAGGCACATCAGTAAATACTGGAGCAATTAAAATGTACATAAGGAAGAAGCCAGAACTGGAGGAGGACAGAGATTGGACATGGATAACGTTCAAGAAGGTTATCTAATACCCACAATTCAATATTTATACATTTGCTGTAACTCAGGCAAGGAATGAAACTGTTGATTACACATAGAAACATAGAAATTAGGTGCAGGAGTAAGCCATTCGGCCCTTCGAGCCTGCACCGCCATTTAATATGATCATGGCTGATCATCCAACTCAGTATCCCGTACCTGCCTTTTCTCCATACCCTCTGATCCCCTTGGCCACAAGGGCCACATCTAACTCCCTCTTAAATATAGCCAATGAACTGGCCTCAACTACCCTCTGTGGCAGAGAGTTCCAGAGATTCACCACTCTCTGTGTGTAAAAAGTTCTCCTCATCTCGGTTTTAAAGGATATCCCCCTTATCCTTAAGCTGTGACCCCTTGTCCTGGACTTCCCCAACATCGGAAACAATCTTCCTGCATCTAGCCTGTCCAACCCCTTAAGAATTTTGTAAGTTTCTATAAGATCCCCTCTCAATCTCCTAAACTCTAGAGAGTATAAACCAAGTCTATCCAGTCTTTCTTCATAAGACAGTCCTGACATCCCAGGAATCAGTCTGGTGAACCTTCTCTGCACTCCCTCTATGGCAATAATGTCCTTCCTCAGATTTGGAGACCAAAACTGCACGCAATACTCCAGGTGTGGTCTCACCAAGACCCTATACAACTGCAGTAGAACCTCCCTGCTCCTATACTCAAATCCTCTTGCTATGAAAGCCAACATGCCATTTGCTTTCTTTACTGCCTGCTGCACCTGCATGCCTACCTTCAATGACTGGTGTACCATGACACCCAGGTCTCGCTGCATCTCCCCCTTTCCCAATCGGCCACCGTTTAGATAATAATCTGCTTTCCCGTTTTTGCCACCAAAATGGATAACCTCACATTTATCCACATTAAACTGCATCTGCCAAACATTTGCCCACTCACCCAGCCTATCCAAGTCACTTTGCAGTCTCCTAGCATCCTCCTCACACCTAACACTGCCCCCCAGCTTAGTGTCATCCGCAAACTTGGAGATATTGCCTTCAATTCCCTCATCCAGATCATTAATATATATTGTAAATAGCTGGGGTCCCAGTACTGACTGAGCCTTGCGGTACCCCACTAGTCACTGCCTGCCATTGTGAAAAGGACCCGTTTACTCCTACTCTTTGCTTCCTGTTTGCCAGCCAGTTCTCTATCCACATCAATACTGAACCCCCAATGCCATGTGCTTTAAGTTTGTATACTAATCTCTTATGTGGGATCTTGTCGAAAGCCTTCTGGAAGTCCAGATACACCACATCCACTGGTTCTCCCCTATCCACGCTACTAGTTACACCACTTGTATAAGAATGCAATACGAGTAAGAAATATGTTATGAACCTTTAGATACAATTGGGTGGATATCTGTAATTTGGTGTCTCATTCTGACTAATTAATACATATATATCCCTGTTCCATAACTGCAGGGAAATCATTTGAACATCTCAAAAGAAGTGGCATTTGATGCACATTCTGTCTTAATGATGTTAGGTTTCTCTATGCAAATCATTGTCAAAGTGACCTCCGGAGAAACCTTCAAAGTAGAACTCCTCTGTGAGCAGAATTATATATAAATTTTAAAAGCATTATTCTGCTGGTTTAAAAATATCAGTGCAGCGAAGTCTCTTTGTTCGTGAACAAGTGCACAGAAGTCAGTGTAGATTTAACGGCAGGTTGGAACAGAATGGAATACAGAACCCAGATGGACAAACCAAATTGATTATGGGCACAATAGAATGAACATTTCTCCGCCAACAAGAATGGAGAAATGGCACTAAACTGCCCGAAAATGATAAGGGTTGATTATTGAAAAGATTCTGTCCATCATTGCTTTTATAAATAAGAAATGAATTGTGAAGCTTTTGATATATTTCGAAAGATAGCTTATAAATTGTATCACTTTCTCTTTAATGAACGTTCATATCATCCATGTTTCAGAACCACAGGAAAACTAAATGAAAAAAAAGTGGTTTAAATTATTTTCATATAAATGAAAATGAAAGTTACAGCCATAATGAGTGTAATCCTAAAATGAGGAGGAAAAGAACAGCTTTGATTATAAATCATCAAAGTATTTGGCACCAGGGGGATAAACCTGCAAGGGGATGACTCCATGATTCAAATTGAAGCATGCATGCACCAATCCAGGATAGTTTGGATATTTCTGGCTAGCTTATGGAGCCACAGATCAGGGTGTTCGGCACGGACTTGTAGGGTCGAGATGCAGAAGAGATGGAAAGAACACGTTTTAAGATTTTTCAGATACAGCAATACAAACATTTATTTTCCTTTTCTATGGAATGTTTTTTTTTTTGTTCGGCCTTTGACTGCAGTCCCTCTGCAATGAAGGTTGAAGCAAGATACTGTTTTAAGTATTTGGTCTCTATAAAACAGTAGAGAGCAAGGCTAGAAATTAGAGAATAAAGTTCAATTGAAGATATTGTATTCTAAAAGTATTGTAGGTTGCAATATCCAAAAGTGTTATCTGCCTGCAGGTTCTCTTTCCCTTCACATAAAGTAAATCTGATATTTATCTTTCATTGCAGTTCCAACTCCAGAGATCTCAATTATACTTCTCTTGCTCACCTTCCTGAGTTCACTTCAGCATCTACTCTTTTTATCTCCCTTACTTAAGTTATTTTTCCTCTCCTCTTCCTTAAGAGCCATTTTTCACCTCTTTAATTATCGTCCACTTCATTGCTGTTCAAATAGTGTCCCTTTATTTCTCTCAATTTCCCATCTGAATTGGCCACCTTTTCCCGACGCTCCCTTTACAATTGTATAATTTTAATCTTAAACTGTCACCTATTTGCTCTCAATCGTACAACAGTGATTATGCTTCTAATGTGCCCCTTGTAACATTCTGATGCTTTGAAAAGGACTATATAACTGAATTGTTGTTTCATTGTTCAAACATACGATGCAGTGAGGTATCAACCTCTGTTGCTGGTGCAGAGGGAGAGGATTCAAGTCAGGAATATATTGTATGTAAACAGATACTAGACTAAGTGGGACCTGTTGGGTGGGCTGGCAGCTCAGTCACTCAGGCCTGGTGGGCTGGCAGCTCAGTCACTCAGGCCTGGCAGCTCAGTCACTCAGTCCTGGTGGGCTGGCAGCTCAGTCACTAGGGGCTCGTGGGCTGGCAGCTCAGAAACTGCCAGAAATTCTGCCCAAAACAGGTCAGAGACTGTGAGAGAGAAGTGGGAGAGGGTGGAATATCAATTGTAGGCATTTTTCATCTATTTCTGCAGATCACAGCAATAAAATCTATCCTGGCCTGGGTCTCACAGGGAACCAATGAAGGGAGGGAGAAAAATACTGGGGTGAGGTTTAATACTTGCAGGGGAATACCCACTGATGGACCGAAGGGACTCTCTTGGGCTAGTACAGGCCTGATGGGCTGAAAGGACTTTTTAAAAATCTGAGTGAAATCTCAGTGAAAGGCACTTTTTCTGGACTTTTCCTGGCCTGGCATGGGGCTTTTGGGCCACAATGCTCTTCCTGGGCTAATACAGGCATTTTGGGCAAAAGTGACTAGTTTCTCATCTAATGGGGGCCTTGTGGGCTGAAATGAATGGTTTCAGGCAGGCTATACAACTCATTTAATTTCATTTCCATTTCAATTTGAAGCACCGGGCAGGCCAAACAACTAATTTCATTTCATTTCATTTCATTTCGATTGCCATTGCCAATTTTCATTTCATGTCATTTCCATTTCATTTCAGTTTGCCATTGCCAATTTTCATTTCATTTCATTTCCATTCCCATTTCAGTTTCAAGCACAGGGCAGGCCAAACAACGCATCTCATTTTCATTTTCTTTCATTTTCACTGCCATTTCAGTTTCAAGCACAGGGCAGGCCAAACAACTCATTTTATTTTCATTAAGGGCTAAAAATTCATTTATTGCAAGTACATTGCAGACTCACAGTTCAGTAGGCTCACAGTTCAGTAGGCTCACAGTTCAGTTGACTCACAGCAGAATCAGAGCTGTGGCCTCTCCCTCGCGATCTTCCAGAGTGACTGACTCATGTCCAGGCATCTGGGGTTTTATAGTCCTGCCCTCCCCCCCCCCCCACCCCCAGAAGGGGTGTTACCTTCACCATGGTGATTAACAGGCGAGAGGACCAATCAGCTGATCACAAGATTTTTTAAACATTCACAACTTTTTTATTTTTCATCGATCTGAGAAATCCTCTGGGCTGCCTCAGTGGCGGGGAGGACTATGCATAAGATGGCCAAATGTCATAGCGATATATGGTTGAATTTTTTCTAAAAATCAATAGACAGCGCAGACAGGAAGTGGTCAAGTTGAGACTTTTAGTTATAAAGATGATACATTTATATGTAAATGAGGGAGGAGAACCTCTGCTGATCATGCCTTTGCAATGTTATTTTTAACGCAACACATTAGAAGTATAATTAAGTAAAGGAAAGAAGACCCGGGGTATAATTGTGCCTCTCTTAGGTTATGCTTGCTTTGCTGTGACTAGTTGTTTCATGACTTAACACGGATAAAAGCTTAATGATAAGATACTCTATTGTCAGCTACAGTTTGAATCGGGAGGAAAGTAAATGGAAAGCTCAGCAATAATATTAACAATATGTCCATTTCAATCCCCTCAGATGGTAGATTTTAGAGCATTGAGCATAAAAGAATGAGGCTGTTATAGAAATGCAATGCTGGAAGAAAGGGGCACAGTCAATATTACCATCTTTCAAATGAGATGTTAAATCAAAACCCCATTTGTAGACTTGTATAATAGATCCCATGGCATTTTTTAAAAAGGACAGAGAAAATATTTCAGTGAAATGGAAAATGTTTATTTCATCAATACCACTAAAATATGAATCATCTGTTCCTTATTATGTTGATGATTGTTGGGTCTTGCTGTGTACACATTTGTTTTAATGCATCGTACATTACGGCAGTGACTGCACATAAAAAAATATTGCATTGCTTGTATATTTCTTTGGGAGGTCTTGGTAGCAATATACAATGTGTTCAATGAATAAATCTCTTTGTTTCTTTCTCTCAGTCTTCGACAATTTGCCGTGGGATTGATGTGATAGTGGATGTGATAAGCGTTGAGGCAGTAGCTCTCTGTGCAAACCCTGGACTGATTCTATTATCAACAACCTGTTGTGGATGAAAGCACAAAGAACAAAATTACTTCTTGCACGGAATTGCACGTGACCTTAAGTGCTGATCTGAGTTGGTTCTATCCAATGTTTGAATACATTGAACAATGCAACTATGATAATTAAAGATAGATACAAAGTGGTGGGTAACTCAGCGGGACAGGCAGCATAGCTGGAGAGAAGGGATGGGTGACGTATCGGATCAAGACCCTTCTTCAGATTAATTAAATATCAAGATGTGTGCAATCTTAACACAATATTTTTATGAGTACGTTTGCTTTCCTGTTCACTGTGGATAAGTTAAATTTCATTGATTTAATCATCAGTCTGGCCATCAGTTTTATTGGGGCATAGTTCATTCAAGATGACCATCATTGGTAGGTTCGGATTCTTTCAATTGTTTAATCGTGAAACAGAACCAATATGCAGCTCAGATAAAATATATTTTTACTACAAATAAACAGGTGAAGTGGAGAGAAATTTATATTGCTCACATTTTCAGGTGGCAAGACTCATGGGTTGATATGACCACTGCCGTATCCTGTCGTACCAGGAGACAAGGCTCCCAGTTATTTAAATTAGTCGAAGAGCAGGAATCAGTATCCAGATGAAACTATTGCAGATATTATCACACGTTTGCAATGGGTTGTCCAACACTGATTATAATGCAGATTTGGAGCAGATGCTGTGGAACATGTTTATGGAATCCAGGATACGTGAAACACAAGCAGTGTATTTTTTAGAGGATCCACTGAGGTAATTCAGATCGCATCAGCCAATTGCCAGGGATGGGCATCAACAATGGCTGCATATGACCCTGTTCCAAAATCCAAGAGCACAGTGCAATCCAATTACTGATGCAATGAGCCAGTGGATAACCGGTGCACCTTCCTGTGAGGCATTAAAACTGGAAAAAATTGACCATTTTCCAGTCACAAACCACCAGCTTGTTACCATGATAGGAAATGATCTAAGCTCTAGTGGGTGTCTGGATAAATCTGGCATGGATGGAAAGGAGAATGTGACTCAGCCAACACTCAAAACATAATTTATACATAAATTATATGCGTCATAGAAGATGGTAAAAAAGAAAAGACTGCAAAAACAAAATATTAGTGTAAAACATGCTCAGAAAACAAATCCACATGAGTACAAGAGGTGGTCCGTAGTGTTCCTTTGCTGAGGTAGGATTGGGGTTGTGCAGATCAAGAACCTGCTGGTTGCAGAAAAGTAATTGTTCCTGAACCTGATGGTGTGGGACTTTAGGTTGCTGTACCTCCTGCCTGATGGAAGCCTTACCCCACTAATAAACCACACGTCAAAAACCTCGGCGTGATATTTGACTCAGCACTGAAAATTGACAAACAACTCAATGCCGTGGTAAAAGCTAGCTTCTTTCAACTTCGGACGATAGCTAAAATAAAACAATTCCTCCACTTTGATGACCCTGAAAAGATCATCCACACATTTATCGCCTCCCGCCTAGATTACTGCGACTCTCTTTACACTGGCATCAGCCAATCTTCCCTGTCCCACCTGCAACTGGTCCAAAACACCGCAGCGAGACTCCTGACAGGCACCCGAAAAAGGGACCACATCACCCCGATCCTGGCCTCTCTGCACTGGCTCCCTGTGCGGTTCCGTATACATTTCAAGACCCTCCTCTATGTCTACAAAGCCCTCAATGGGCTTGCCCCCACCTACATTAAAAGTCTTCTCACCCACCACTCCACCTCCAGGTCCCTCAGATCGGCCGACTTGGGGCTGCTGAATAGGCATAGGCTTAGGGGCAACCGCACCTTTGCGGTTGAAGCTCCTAGACTGTGGAACAGCATCCCCCTTCCCATCAGAACTGCCCCTTCCATCGACTCCTTTAAGTCAAGATTAAAATCTTATCTATACTCCCAAGCCCTTCCTGACGTCCACTGAGCGAGGGCTATATGTATATTTGTATGTAGTTTGTTTGTTTATACTATTCTTATAACAAATGTAAAGCACTTTGGCCAACGAGAGTTGTTTTTTTAAATGTGCTATATAAATAAATGTGACTTGACTTGATGATGGCAGCAAGTAAAGGGCATGGGCCAGATGGAGGGAATTTGTGTTGATTGATTCCACCTTCTTGAGGTGGTGCTCATCTAGATCTTTCAGTGATGGCAAGGGCTGCACTTTTGATGGACCAGCCTGTGTCCATCACTCTCTGCAGCCTCTTGCATTCTTGTACCATGGTACTTGCACACAGGTCCATGATGCAACCAATCAGGATACTTCCTACAGAGCATGTGTAGAAATGTGTTGATGGGTTTGGTGACATGCCAAATCTCTTTAAACATTAAAGAAGGTACTTGGCCACCTGCTTTGTATCTACATCCATGTGCTGGGACCAAGCCAGATCATCTGCGATGTTAATGCCTAGGAATTTGAAACTGCTACTTTTCTCAAATGCTGACCCACCAACGAAAACTGTTGTGTGGGCTCCTGACCTCCTTTCTGAAGTCAACAATTAATGCCTTGGTTTTGTTGATGTTGAGCAAGAGGTTGCTGTTGCAGCACCAGATGTTCTATTTCTCTCCTGTACGCTGTCTCATCACCATCTGTAATGCTGCCAACCGCAGTTATGGTCCAACTATTGTTGCGGATGCGGCGCCGGAGACCCGAGTTTGATCCCAGCTACAGGTGCTGTCTGTATCTTCTCCCCGTGACCTGCGTGGGTTTTCTCCGAGATCTCCAGTTTCCTTCCACATTCCAAAGACGTACAGATTTGTAGGTTAATTGGCTTGGTACATGTAATAAATGTTCCTAGTGGGTGTAGGATGGTGTTAATGTGTGGGGGTCGCTGGTTGGCGTGGATCTGGTGGGCCGAAGGGCCTGTTTCTATGCTGTATCTCTAAACTAAACTCAGCTGAACTAAACTAAACTAAACCCTCTAGTGGAATAAAGGCACAAATAAAAATGCCTTCTTGCAAAGAGTAGCTTCTTACCTAAATTGCTGACTCACAGGTATTGCAGTTACTCCATGTTTGAATACATTGAATATTTCCATTACTACGGTATGCTGCCATATCCTCAGTGCTCTTCAAAGTCTTCAAGTAGATCTTCACAGAACTGATGTGAGCTGGCACACCAGGTTTGCACATCCTTGCCTTTGGTCATCAGACCTGAGCTGTCCATGTTTAGTTCTGGGGATACAGGGTTCAGACCCAGGGTATCCCAGGGTCATTCTTGAGAGACCTGAACTGAGGTACTGGATATTTAGAGAGCATAGTATTGCTGTGCTGAGAGATATTCTTCCTTGAGAATTTCAGTGAGAACCTAGAGTTACGGAGATGCGGGATGGCAATGCATGATGTTCAGTGCCGTCAAGAGCCCAGGAACAGGCAGTCTGAAATACAAAAACCATGGGTTCCACAAAGGAAACATTTTTGTAAAGCAGCAAAGTTTACCTGTGTAACCAGAGAGATGAAGTCAAGTCTCAGAGGATTGTGATTTATTTTTGCCTGCACTTTGTCACGATCTGGCATGACACTCAATTTAGGTGTGCTTAAGGAAGGACAGTAAGTGCTGGTCCCTCTAACATTTGCAGCAAATCTGTTCATAAATACCAACTCCTCTGTGAAGCTTTATTTTTCCTTAAGGGCCTGTCCCAATTAGGCTATTTTTTAGGTGACTACAGGCGACTAGGCTGTCACCACATGGTCACCGGGGTGTCGCCTGTATGGTCGTGAGTAGTCTCCTCAGTCGCCCAAAGAGTCGTACAGTCTTTCTGGTCCCCGCTGGTTTTCAACATGTTCCAAATTTTTCGGCGACAGTGGGTTGACGCCAATGAGCGTAGCATGACTTCTCCTGATGTAGGTGCTATCGTAGGTTGTTGCCAGGTGACGTAGGTTGTCGCCGGTGTGATTTTGGTGAATTCCGTTGGCGACTACCTACGTCAACCGGCGACATGTACTGGCAACTGAATTGTCTTCAGTTGTCTTCAATTGTCGCCAACAGGGTCGTTGCTTGTCGTAGTTTGTCGCGAGTGGACGTAGGTTGACTTTCGGTTGTCGTGGGTTGGTGCCTGTGTGGTTGTAGGTTGTCGTAGGTGTCGTCATGGTCTCTCCTGGCAGACAGTCGATAACAATGTAACCATTGAGAACAATGGGAAATGGAGAAGTGGCCTTCACAGAATCACAACTAAAATTTCTCTCTTTCACCTTCCCTCCACCAACACCCCCACCCATGCTCCCCTTTACCACTTTCCACCTGGATTTAATCCTCTGGCTTCACATTTCATATATCTTCTATCCTTATCCCCTTATCTCACATTTTTGGTTTTCATCTCAAGCCTTTGTCCAACCATTTGCCAATCAAAATCCCCCCTCATCTGCATCCAGTAATCACTTGCCAAACATTATCCTGACGCTGACTCTCTTATGGCTCGCTCACAACAGCCACAACAGTGCAGCCTTTCAAAGCAGTTACCACCACCAACAACAGACATTTTTTTTTGCAGTGCAGCCTTTCAAAGCAGTTACCACCACCAACAGTCATTTTTTGGCAGTGCAACTTTTCAAAGCAGTTACCACCGCCAACAACAACCATTTTAGCAGTGCAACATTTCAAGGCAACCATATTTTCATTTTCAAACCACATTAAGGGCACTCACAGTTGAATCGACATGTGTTCAGTGTTATTCACAGCTCAGAGAGCTGTGACCGACTTGCTTCCTCCATCTTGCAGAGACTAAGTGAGGCACAACACTTTTGGGTTTTATAGTCCCTCCCACCAGCAGGGGCAGCAGAGAGAATGTCCACATTTTAAAAAATAATAATAACTGTTTCATTTTTAATCGTTGGAAAAAATCTTTTTGTCCTGTGCAGCGGAAGTGGAGCGTAAGATGGCAACAAAATCACAGTCGTAGTGGCAGTGTTTTTTTTCAAAAATCATGAAACAGAAATCTGGAAGTGGTAAAAATCTTACTTTTAGTAATATAGATTAAGGGATTGGACAAGCTAGATGCAGGAAACATGTTCCCGATGTTGGGGCATTCCAGAACCAAGGGCCACCGTTTAGGAATAAGGGGTAGGCCATTTAGAACTGAGATGAGGAAAAAACATTCACCCAGAGTTGTGAATTTGTGGAATTCCCTGCCTCAGAAGTCAGTGAGGCCGATTTTCTGGATGCATTCAAAAGAGATTTAGCTCCAAGGGCTAACAGAATCAAGGGATATGGGGAGAAAACAGGAACGGGGTACAGATTGTAGATGATCAGCCATGATCACATTGATCGGTGGTGCTTGCTCGAAGGGCCGACTGGCCTACCCATGCACCTATTGTCTGTATTTTTAAGTTTCTAAGGATCATAAAAATATATTTGGACTTTATGCTGTACAAGCGTTTTATAGCCAACAGCGTAGAGTTGCTGCTATTCTACACAGCAGGCCCCTGCGGCATCAATGTGAGAAGGATTCTACTTTTGTGATATTGAATGGGGAATAAATATTGGTTTGACGATAGAGCACTCAAAGGCTCTTCTTCAAATTAGTGCATTTTGTTTTTAATTAAGTACCTGAGGAAGCAAACGTAATGTCTCTTCTGAAAGGCTACACCTCCAGCAGTGCAGGACACCTTCCATGCATCAGTGGAATGCCAGCTGAGATTTGTGGGATCCAGTCCCTAGAATGTGATTCACAGGGATAATTAGTTGAAATCGAGTTGCTGCTACTCTGAGCTAAAAACTGGGGTGTTACATCGATGCCCATATCATGGTGAGAAAGACAAGCTGCCTCCCTGCTTTGAAGTACAATCCATAGGTCAAATGGTAAACTGGTGTTGATGCAGGGCTACTGAATAGCAAGACAAAAACTGTGTATAGTGGAAATGCAACACTAAAGTGTGATGTGCTGAAAACACTCAACCTCCAGAGGTGAGAAAGACTGTTAACATTTCAAGTCAATGACCATTCCTCAACTTAATATCTATAGTACGCTGAAAAACTCCTCATAGTTTAGAAGTATTAATGTCAGATATCAAAAGGTCAAGCCAACCTTTAAGTTCATCCTATTGAAGAACAATTAATAAAATGTAAAAAAATATCAATGAAGCACCCAGAACCAAGAACATCTCTGTGTGACTTAAATGTGCAGCAGATGTTTGAATGCAATAATTGTAATATTACCACATTTGTAGATGAAGGAACGGAGGAGCACCTATAAAACTAAATGAGATTGGTGCCAGGACTGAACATCCACTCAGACTTATGTCATAAACCTCATTTAGAGAGCAGTTACATCCTAGACATCCAAAAGGTAATTCCGCTGTTTTATTGCGGGATGCCAGTGAATCAATTATCAGTCCGAATGTATGCTTATTGGAG
Organism: Leucoraja erinaceus; assembly: GCF_028641065.1. Classification (NCBI taxonomy): domain Eukaryota; kingdom Metazoa; phylum Chordata; class Chondrichthyes; order Rajiformes; family Rajidae; genus Leucoraja; species Leucoraja erinaceus. Next base: position 34,971,522 of record NC_073379.1, on the reverse strand, counting down.
ATAACAAGAGAAATTTGGTTTATTCTGTTGAAGTGAGGGCCTCCCTAGAAACACCACTGCTGTAATGAAGTTGGCAGAGGGACAGGAATTTAAATGCTATCCATCTAAAGAGTAGCATATTATGTCCACTGTTTAGTTTAGTTTAGTTTAGTTTAGTTTAGCTTAGTTTAGTTTAGTTTAGTTTAGTTTAGTTTAGTTTAGTTTAGTTTAGTTTAGTTCAGTTTAATTTAGAGATACAATGCGGAAACAGGCGCTTCGGCCTACCGAGTCCGCGCCAACCAGCGATCCCCGCACATTAACACTATCCTACACACACTAGGAACAATTTACACTTATACCAAGCCAATTAACCTACAAACCTGTACATCTTTGGAGTGTGGGAGGAAACCCACACAGGTCACGGGGAGAATGTACAAACTATGTACAGACAGTATCCATAGACGGGATCAAACCTGGATCTCCGGCGCTGCAATCGCTGTGAGGAAGCAACTCTACCGCTGCACCACTGCTCTATTGTTTTAATATGTCTGCGACATATCCCTGCTTTTAGTATATAAAACCCAGAAGTTGACTATGTTAGTTGATTCTTTTTGTGATATAGTACTTAATTTCATGTTAATATGATCATCTTTCATGTATAGGTGTGACATGCCTCTATGTATATCTTCTCCCTATTTAATTTCAGCAATATTTTGTTGCAAGCATATATTTTTTAAGTGTTTCTCAGAGAATTAGACATCATTGACACAGCTTGCTTTTACCGTCCATCCTAACTGGTCTGAAAGATGGCAGACAACTTCATCATGCCTACCGATACTATCTGAGGTACACAAAAATGCTGGAGAAATTTAGCGGATGAGGCAGCATCTATGGAGGGAAGGAATAGGTGACGTTTCGGGTCGAGACCCTTCTTCAGACTGAAGTGGAGGTGGGAGGGCGGGAAGAAGAATGGAAGATGCGGAGACAGCAGGCTGTGGGAGAGCTGGGAACGGGAGGGGAAAGAGGGAGAAAGCAAGGACTAGCTGAAATTGGAGGTCAACGTTCATACCGCTGGGGTGTAAACTGCCCATGTGAAAAGTGAGGTACTGCTCCTCCAATTTGCGGTGGGACTCACTCTGGCCATGGAGGAGGCCTAGGACAGAAAGGTCTGATTCAGAATGGAAGGGGGAGTTGATGTGTTGGGCCACCGGGAGATCAGGTTGGTTAGTGCAAAGCGATTGCCAAGCCTATGCTTGGTCTCACCGATTTAGAGCAGCCGGCACCTAGAGCAGCGGATGCAATAGATGAGGTTGGAGGAGGTGCAAGTGAACCTCTGCCTCACCTTGAAAGATTGCTTGGGTCCTTGGATGGAGTCAAGAGGGGAGGTAAAGCGACATGTGTAGCATTTCCTGCGGTTGCAAGGGAAAGTACCAGGGGATGGAGTGGTTTGGGTGGGAATGGACTAATTGACCAGGGATTTACGGAGGGAGAGGTCTTTGCAGAAAGCAGAAAGGGGAGGAGATGGGAAGATGTGGCCAGTGGTGGATTCCGTTGGAGGTGGCGGAAATGTTGGAGGATTATCTGATGTATGTGACGGCTGGTGGGGTGGAAGGTGAGTGGGGGGATTGGGAGTGAGAGCGGAGCTACGGGATATAGAGGAGACCTTGGTGAGAGCCTCATCTATAGTTGAAGATGGGAACCCCCGTTCTCTAATGAGTGAGGACATCTCTGATGCCCTGGTTTGGAACGCCTCATCCTGGGTGCAGATGCGGCATAGACGGAGGAATTGAGGAGGGTTTTGTAGATGACTAGTGCATGTACCTTTTCAATTTGAGCGTAGCGCTGCTCGGCAGAGGTCATGGTGCGGGACGCATAGGAAACGGGCAGCTGCCGGCCATCGTGGAGCTGCAGGCAAGCGGCACCCAAACCAAACTTGGAAGCGTCGCAGGTGAGAATGATGGGACGCTGTAGGTCGAAGAATTTGAGGGTGGGGGTGCTGACAAGCCGGGACTTCAGGACCGGTCATGGGAGCGCTTTTGTACGTCATGTTTGATGGCAATGCGCTCCTGGACAGCAGCGGGCTGGAGGACAGCGGGCGCTCATTGACAAGCAGCTGATGTTGGCGGGACCGGCGATATATGCTACCGTCGTGGTCGACCAGGTAAGACCGCGGCGAACCAGCATCACCGACGACGGTGGCGAGCTTGGAGTGACCGGAGGTGGTCTGCATCCGGACGATTTGGCCGGGAAATAGACGCGGCAGAGGACGGCAGAGGTGCACGGGACAGCGTGTCAGCCACGAACATGTCCTTGCCCTTGCGATACACGATATCAAAAGTAAAACGCTGCAGCTGCAGCATCATGCGCTGCAGCCTGGAAGAGGCAGCATGGATCGGCTTGTTTAGGATGGTGACCAGTGGCTGGTGGTCGGTCTCGATCGTGAAGATGTTGCCCAGAATGTAGTCCTTGAACTTGGAGCAAGCAAACACCACAGCAAGCAGTTCCTTTTCTATGTAATGTCAACAAGCCTGTTTAAGCAGATAAGGACTAATGAGAAAGTGTCTGCTGCTCACTCCCGCCTGCTTGTAGCGCATGAGACGTGGTCGCTCAGTCACTATGGTATTGCTTTGTTTCCAAGAGGAAGGATGTAGATGACTAGTGCATGAACCTTTAACATAGTGACCTCACCGCTACTAACCACTCCCCTTATTAGGTGTATAATTGCAACCTCCCCACCCATTGTTCTCTCTCTCTAGCTCCGGTGACAGACCACGTACCGTTAGAACAGCAATGCTTGTGAACTATCAATAAACTATTAGTAAAGACACGATGTGTTGGTGAGACTTCTTTACAGGTTTAGAGTCCTTACAGGGTGGGAAGAAGTATAATCCAGATAGCCATGGTAGTCAGTGGGTTTGTAGTAGATGTCAGCCAGTTGTCTGCTACCTGCGATGGAGAAAGTGAGATCTAGAAATGTTAGGGAGATGTTGGAAATTGTCCAGGTGAATTTGAGTGCTGGATGGAAGTTAGTGGTAAAATGGATGAAGTACTATCTGAGGGGTTTGTTAAGGATCAACACCTTAATTGGCTTGAAGTGTACGGACATTTGTGAATGAATTTGGTCATTGTAATGCATCATTTGCCTCTTCCTACCATTCCTTTTGCTATTTAGTCTCTTCTGTCCTTCACTATCACAGATCTGCCTTAGCAAAAAACAGACTGCTGGTGGAACTCAGCAGGTCGGGCATGATCAATGGAGAATATGGACAGGCGATGATTCAACTTGGGACCATTCTTCAAACTGAATTCACTCCATTCAGGCTGATGCTGCCTCAAGGGCTGTTCCTCCACCACTTTGGTTTTTGCTCAGAATTTGTCATATTCCCCATTTCCCTTCCTCCATATTTGCTTGCCCTACAAAGCCACTAACTTAAAGAAAGCCCATCAATGCCTCTACTTCCTCAGAAGATTTGGAAGATTCGTAATGTTGACAATACTCTCTTGAACGTTTATAGGTGTATGATAGTGGGCATATTGACTGGTTGCATCACGGCCTGGTTTGGCAACTTGAAGACCTAGGAATAAAATAAATTGCAGAGAGTGGTAGGACACTGCCCAGTTCTTCAGAGGTGCTGACTTCCCACAAAACAGAGCTGGCAACAGATGACCTCAGGATGGGTGGAGTCCAAAATGGCCCGTTCTTGGCTGGGGAAGATGTGCTAATAACAGGGATACAAGGATGAGACCAGGAGGTTGACTTGGGTGGGGAGTGAGGGAGAGAGGGGGGAGGAAGGAATGCAGGAGTTACTTGAAATTAGATAAATCAACGTTCATGTATCTCTGTTATCAGCACATCTTCCCCAGCCAACAATGAGCCATTATGGACTCCACCTTTCCTGAGCGCATCTTTTGCCAGCTCTGTTTTGTTCTTGCCTTCTCTATCTTTCAGTCTGAAGAAGAGTTTCAGCAAAAAATGTCACCAATTCCTTTTCTTCAGAGATGGTGGCTGACCCGCTGAGTTACTCCAACATTTGGTGTTTATATTTGGTGTAAGCCAACATCTGCAGTTCCTTCCTACACATTATGAACTTCTATCGACTGACGATGTTTTTGTTTTGCTCTGGTATTGTGGTTATTAATTTATTGAATTTTTAGTTATTATATTTATCTCTGTGTATTGTGTTTACAAGCCTGTTGTGCTGCTGCAAGTAGCGGCCTCTGCAGTCCGTCTGTCTTTTTTTAATTTTTTGTCTTGTTTAAATGTAGTTATAGTGTTTTTTTAAAAACTGAGTATGTGTGTGGGGGCAGGGGGTGGGGGAAACTTTTAAATCTTTCCCCTGCACGGAGAACCCAACCTTTTCTCTGTCGGGTCTCCGTTGTCATTGGGGCCTAGCACCATGGGCGGCCTACAACCAGAACGACCTGGGGCTCCAGTCGCGGAGCTGCAGACTTACTTACCATCACGGAGCTGGCCGAGCTCGGAGCGGGAGGAGCTGTGGTGGCGCGCTGCTGCGACCCGACCCTGGAGATTCGGAGGCTCCAACCGCAGGTCTGGTGGACAGTGACACCAGGAGCCCGCGGTTCCCTGGTGGGAGACCGCTTTTAGGGGCTTCCACAACAACGACTTTTCCCGCCCAAGTTGCGGGGTTGAGGATGACCTGGAGCGGGGCCTTACATCGCCTGGCGCAGCTTTAACGGCCGTGGGACACTTAACATTGCCCGCCGGGGGCTCTAACTCCAAGACCCGGAGCGTGGCCTTGCATCGCCCGGCGCAGCTTTAACGGCCGCGGGATACTTACCATCGCCCGCCGGAGGCTTTGACTCTGACATCGGGAGGAGTGCAGGGGAGAGATAAGACTTTGCCTTCCATCACAGTGAGGAGGAGATTCACTGTGATGGATGTTTGTGTAAATTGTGTTGTGTCTTGGTTCTTTTTTCTTGTGTGTATGACTGTAGAAACCAAATTTTGTTTGAGCCTCAAGAGGTTCAAATGATAACAAATAAATTGTTTTGTATTATTATATTGTAATTAAGAATGTTATTGTCCCATTGCTGGTACATTTGATAATTAAACATTCTTCACTCTTAAAGTTCTATTGATTTGTTTTAATGACAGGTCATCGGCCTGGAACATTAACTCTATTTGTCTTTTGGCTCTGTTGTTGCTACCTGATTTGCTGTGCATTCCCAGCAACTCTTGTTTTTATTCTAGTGTGTAATTATCTACAAATGAATCCACTTTTGATCCTCATGATGTAACCCTTGACATTTCAGTGAATCTGCAGTGCACAACCAAAAGTAATACACTAAGTGAGATCGAACCAAACCTCGACGCAACTGCACATCACTTTCTCACTTTTACAATCCAATCTTCTGAGATAAATGGCAACATTCCATTTATATTTTTGATCGATCTTTATATTTGTTCACTTGCTTTAATGGTTTTGTTATATAGACTCTTAAATCCTTTTACTCTTTCATAGTGTCAGAATTCATATTCTTTTCTTAAAATAACTTTATATTGCTCCAAGAATAGTTGGATGGATAATTCTGTGCTCCATCAGTTGAAACATTATTGCTTGCTTAATCTGTCTCTGTCACTTTGTCGAGTTGTTCTCCTACCTTCTCCAACTTACTGCGCCTCCTAACTTAGTGAATTGAACTCTTCCCCTTCATTAAACACATAGAATGTAAAATTGGGGTCCCAGAATATTTCGAAGAAGACTGCATGTTAAATCTTCCCAATCAAAGATAGTTCTCTTCATTTACAATCTCTATCTCCTAAAGTGGTCATGAACTGACTCTTCAACCTTATCAAACACCTTCTAGAATTCCATGTCAACAGTATCCATGCAGAGTCCCTTAGCCATAAGGGTAATTCATGTCTGGCGGATCCTTTGTAAATTCATGTTCGACCTCTTTCAGAACAAGTTCTGCTGCTTTTACATGTCATGTTCCATGAGTCTTGACTTTGCTTGTACTGTTTGACATGAACTTCCATGCTGTTTCATCTCCTAAACTGGAGTCATTTTCCATACAAGAGTCAAACTTGGAAGCTAATCTCAGAAGTCTGCCAAGAGCTTGACATACCCAGTCTGATCAGGATGCTGCTGTCAAGGTGAGAAGCACCATATCCTGCTGAAAAGATTGCAGGAGACACACCTACAATGTCAGTCCAATCAAATATTCTTCAAATTAACACAATTTCTATTGGGAAATCAGGCCTTCCCCTGCAGGAAAAGGGACTGCTGGGAATGCATGTTTGCATTTTATTGAATAAAAATCAAATTGAGGCTAAAATCTGCCTCTCCCCATGAAGTGGCATATTTCATTAATTATTCATTGTGCACTTGCAGAATGACTTTTGAAATGCTAATTGCACATGCAATATGTTGCCTGCCAATTAAGGATGCAACGTAATAACTGAAATGACGTGAGATGCTCTATCATCTCACCAGACTTCCCCAGGGTCACTTTTGTCAAAGTTATAACACTACAAACATGTTGCAACGGGTCTGAATCAACTTTATCTGTTCTCAGCTATGAAGTACCCTGGGTGTTGCTTGCCAAAAGAGTGCAACTATTTAAAACATCTTTTTGCTTCATGTTCAGTGAACGATTTGCACTCGGTGACCAGACAGCCACAGTGATAGATTGCAAAACTATCCATATTAGTGGGTGGGAATGAAAGAACAGGAGGAACCATAACCTCCATCAAAGAAGAATATTACAGGGAGTGCCCTGGCTGAATGTCTTCCAGGTATTTCAATGCAAGCTTTGACTATGTCATTAGGGGAATGGGCAGTACACAGTTCTCCTGCACTCAAAGTGAGATTCTGCTCTAGGCAAGCTGAAAGTGTGACAGTTATATCAGAATGGATCAGCAACTGACACACACAGCAACTCTCCAAAAGCTATATTTTTAGACCTATTTTCTCCTCTTGTTATGTGCTAAAAGCAATAATGAAATAATATTTCCATGGCCAGAGCTGTCTAGCTCTACAACCTCACAGTGCAGCTGAGTATAGCTACGTCAGTATGTAATACTGAGATACAGTGCTGGTGATCATATATCATTACTGTGTAACAGTGCTGGTTGGCATAGTCTGTCACTGTATAATAATAGGGTCCAGTATTGGTGAGTACATGTTTGTTGCTATTACACTGGTGACAGTAGTGGTAGGTACAGGTATGTGCTATAAAATCTCAGGATACAGTACTAGTAAGGTTGACCTCTGCCACTATAATACAAGGTACAGTGCTGATAGTTATGGATCTATGATTGTAACATAATGGGGGACAGTAGTCATCAAAGCCCTGTGTCTGTGGAGTACTTGGTGTTATATGTTTCTCAGGTACATAACTGGTGGGAGGAACTGTAAAATACAGGGTACAGTGCTGATGGACACAGGTTTAATGCTGTTTATAATTATGGTACAGTACGAGTGGACATAGTTCTGTCACTACAACACTGATTAACGGTAATGATTTAGCAATGTTACAAATTTTGAGATATTAAAAATCAAGTCTGCAATTTATCCCAGCAGATAAAGCAAAAAAAAAAAAGTTTAATTTGACACATAATTCACTTTCATATCTTCAGTATTAAAAACGTTATGGCCATTTTCATACTCGGAAATTAGCATCTTGTTCCCTATTGCTTTTCCATTGACTTAACACAAAAGCTGTGATCGAGGGCAGTCAAAAGCCCATAAATGTCTTAAAAATTAAGAGAACAATGAAATTTTCAGTTATTATAGATTGAAGCATTCTGAAACAAATAAATGCTGCTAACTGGTACATTGGCATATCATAATCAGTAGCATCATCATACACCATATAACCATATACCATATAACAATTACAGCACGGAAACAGGCCATCTCGACCCTTCTAGTCCGTGCCGAACACATAATCTCCCCTAGTCCCATAGAACCTGCGCTCAGACCATAACCCTCCATTCCCTTCCCATCCATATAACTATCCAATTTCTAGCAATTTTTAAATGATAAAAACGAACCTGCCTCCACCACCTTCACTGGAAGCTCATTTCACACAGCTACCACTATCTGAGTAAAGAAGTTCCCCCCTCATGTTACCCCTAAACTTCCTCCCTTTTAATTCTCATGTCATGTCTCCTTGTTTGAATCTTCCCTACTCTCAGTGGGAAAAGCTTTTCCACGTCAACTCTGTCTATCCCTCTCATCATTTAAAAAACCTCTATCAAGTCCCCCCTTAATCTTCTGCGCTCCAAAGAATAAAGCCCTAAACTTGTTCAACCTTTCTCTGTAACTTAGTTGCTGAAACCCAGGCAACATTCTAGTAAAACATCCTCTGTACTCTCTCAAATTTATTTTGTTGACATCCTTCCTATAATTAGGCGACCAAAATTGTACACCATACTCCAGAATTGGCCTCACCAATGCCTTGTACAAATTTTAACATTACATCCCAACTTCTATACTCAATGCTCTGATTTATAAAGGCCAGCACACCAAAAGCTTTCTTCACCACCCTATCTACATGAGATTCCACTTTCAGGGAACTGTGCACAGTTATTCCCAGATCCCTCTGTTCACCTACATTCTTCAATTCCCTACCATTTACCATGTACGTCATATTTTGATTTATCCTGCCAAGATGTAGCAGATGTAGATTACAGCCATCCCAAGCAGCATGTTTATATGTAAAATACATGACACCCTTGGCTTTGTCCCATTCTTGCGATCCATCACGTTGTAGGTGTTGAGGGCGTCAGAAGTCGCCTTTTATTTTAATATAATCAGGAACAGAAGTCTGATCGATTATTCTTCAGCAGCTAGCAGCCCGAGGAAGTCCGCCTCCGATAAGCGGTAGAAAACTGTATTTTAATCCCCCCCCAAGGCGCCAAAGTCGCACACACGGCCAGTGGCAGAACTGCAGCTCCGCTGAAGGTAAGATTTGTAACATCACTAAATGATTACTACAGATCTGTACTGCACACTAGTATTGTAACAGATTTACCTCCCTGCCAAAGCCTCCCACCCAGATTCTACTTTTGTTGGAGACAATCATATGTGCGTGAACCTAGATAATCCCCACATTCAGCATTGGCGTGATGTATCCTAGTTGCGGAGGACTGTCAGCATGTGAAGTGTTGAGCATCCTGACTAAGGGGAACCAGTGTGTCGGAAGGAACTGCAGATGCTGGATAACACTGAAGATAGACACAAAATGTTGGAGTAACTTAACGCAACAAGCAGCATTTTGGAGAGAAGGAATGGGTGACGTTTTGGGTCGAGTCTGAAGAAGCGACTCGACCCGGGACTTCACCAATTCCTCATCTCCAGAGATGCTGCCTGACCCGTTGAGTTACTCCAGCATTTTGTGTCTATCTTTGAGAGGAAGACTGATGGTTTGAAAAACACTTTACAGTCATGTATTTTTTTTTTTTTAATGGCCAGGTGTGTTGCCTAAAGAGTTTACATCTGAATGTCCACTATTTAGGGCCATACTGATATCAAAAATCATCAGATTTCTTTATGAATAACTGCAGATCATGCTTTTATTTTCGTTTTATTCTTTAATTATTTAATATAATTTCATGCAATATCCATGGTTATAGATGATAATTTGACCTATAGAAACTGTGGTTCTGCTGTGTGTCTAAGTTACACACTGCATCTTGGCAGCATTACCCACAACTCCTGCCTACATCAAGCCTAATCCACAGTGGAGAATTGGGGCTTCCAATTTGTCTAAGGTCCTAATAATTCTTCATACCTATTGCATTAAATGGTACAATTGCATTACTTTCCAATGTCATTGGCTTTAATTTTTAATATTACCTGTAGAAGTCAGAAAGAAGGTGTCCGACACTAGCTTGCTGGGGTCAAGGAAAGAGCGTTTGCGTCACGGCCCTGTTTCCACCAATCTTTCCACCACCACGCACAAGAAGCACAAGAAGCGACAAGACAGACACCATTGTGTGCAGATGCCAAGAGGTGTGTTCAGCCCTGGCTGAACAACTTCTAATCTTGTGTGTGGACACAATAAGAATACTAGCTTGCTGGGAACATGGGAACATGGGTCATTGGGGATATTATCAAGGTATTGGAATACTATAGCTCACATAGCCTTACGGCAAAATAATATTTAGATGGCAATATTGCTTTCAGCTGGCCAATGATTTAATTTAACAATTCACATCCTTGAGTAAACCCATCTTCGGCTTCAAATCTTTCAAACTCCTTTGGCCCTGCTGTTCTTCTCTGGTTCTAGCCCGTCACTGATGGTCAGTGCTCCAACGTTAGTGGCTGCACCTCTTAGATCCCCTGGTTGTGTGCTGTGGAATGTGCTCCATCCATTACCACCATCGCCCCCCATCTCACCCCCCCTCCCCACCCTCCTTCTCTCCTCTTTGTCATAACCTTCAGATGTGCCTCTCAAGTTAAGTTTTTTGATTAGTCGTCTTAATATGAATTAACCTGACTCGTTGTGGAAACACTCCTGTGGAGTATCTCACTACTCTCAAGTTGCTTTATAAATATATATTGTTTTGCTACATGAACATGATTGGAATGCTACTACAGCGTGGAGAAGCAGATGATTCTTCTCGGCAAAGGTGAAAGGTGATCAGCACCACTTGAGATAATTTAAAATGTACAAATTTATGATATTATCCATCATGACCAACTGAGTCACCTCCACAGTATTCTCAAAAAAATTAATGAGAAAATCAGTGGGACTTTTGCAAACATGGGCCAAGATTCAACAGCGCAGTTATTCTAATTCTCATTCTAACTTTATATGGGATGGAGCATTTCAGTTATGTGGCGACATTGGTTGGAATGGTTTTATTTATTATTCTTGTAGTGGAAGAGGTCGTGCGGTGGGGGGGGGGTGATGGTGGGAGACATGATAGAGATATAGAAAAATGATGAGGTATGATGGAGAGTAGGAAACTATTTCTTGTAGCGGAAGGGTCTAACATGACAGGACTTCACGTTAAGCTCAAAAGGTCTAGAGGGGATGTGTTTTTTTTTGTAGATGAGATCTGGCATGCAGTGCTTGAATGGACAGTGATGACAGGTACTCTCATAACATCTAGGGAAATATTTGGCTTGCATGCAACCAAGATTCCCCATCTACAATAGTCCCATCTGTCTGCATTTGCCCCATATCCCTCTGAACCTTTTCTTTCCATATAACTCTCCAAATGTCTTTTTAAAGCTAGTTAATAGAGATAGGTACCTAATGTCCAGTATAGGCATGGTGGTCTGAGGAGCTTACTTCTGTGCTTCCCTATGACTTACATAAATCTTCTAGAACTCATGATAAATCAGTGGGGTGAGGCTTGTTAACCTTACTTTTACAACAGAAGTTCAAGTTCAAGTTCAAGTGAGTTTATTGTCACGTGTCCCTGATAGGAAAATTGAATTCTTGCTTTGCTTCAGCACAACAAGACATAGTAGGCATTGACTACGAAACAGATCAGTGTGTCCATATACCATTATATAAATATATACACACATGAATAAATAAACTGATTGAGTGCAAATAACAGATAATGGGATATTAATGTTTTGTCCGAGCCAAGTTAAGATGGCTGTGGGGAGGTAGCTATTCCTGAACCTGGTCGTTACAGTCTTCAGGCTCCTGTACCTTCTACCTGAAGGTAGCAGGAAGATGAGTGTGTGGCCAGGATGGTGTGAGTCCTTGATGATACTGCCAACCTTTTTGAGGCAGCGACTGCGATAAATCCCCTCGATGGAAGGGAGGTCAGAGCCGATGATGGACTGGGCAGTGTTTACTACTTTTTGTAGTCTTTTCCTCTCCAGGGCGCTCAAATTGCCGAACCAAGCCACGATGCAACTGGTCAGCATGCTCTCTACTGTGCACCTGTAGAAGTTAGAGAGAGTCCTCCTTGATAAACCAACTCTCCGTAATCTTCTCAGGAAGTAGAGGCGCTGATGTGATTTCTTAATAATTGCATCAGTGTTCTCGGACCATGAAAGATCTTCAGAGATGTGCACGCCCAGGAATTTGAAGCTCTTGACACTTTCAACCATCGACCCGTTGATATAAATGGGACTGTGGGTCCCCATCCTACTCCTTCCAGTCCACAATCAGTTCCTTGGTTTTGCTGGTGTTGAGGGCCAGGTTATTTGCTGGCACCATATAGACAGTTAATCGATTTCTCTTCTATACTCTGACTCATCCCCATCAGTGATACGCCCCACAACAGTGGTGTCGTCAGCGAACTTGATGATGCAGTTTGCACTATGACCAGCTAAGCAGTCATGAGTATAGAGTGAGTACAGCAGGTGGCTGAGCACGCAGCCTTGCGGTGCTCCCGTGCTGATTGTTATCGAGTCTGCCACATTTCCACCAATATGAACAGACTGTGCTCTGAGAATGAGGAAGTGAAGGATCCAATTGCAAAAGGATGCGCAGAGACCCAGTTCTGCGAGTTTGGTAACCAGCTTGGAGGGGATGATTGTATTGGAGGGGATAAATGCCGAGCTGTAATCAATGAATAACAGCCTGACATATGAGTTTTTGTTGTCTAAGTGGTCCAGAGCGGAGTGGAGGGCCAGCGAGATCGCATCCACCAGTGGGTCCATGTTTTTGTCGAGGTAGGAGTTGATTTGCGCCATGATCAACCTCTCAAAGCACTTCATCACCACAGGCATTAGTGCCAAAGGTCGATAGTCATTGAGACACGTCACCTTACTCTTCTTGGGCACTGGTATAATTGATGCTCTTTAGAAGCAGGTGGGAACCTCAGACCTCAGAAGTGAGAGGTTGAAAATGCCCGTAAAACTCCAGCCAGTTGGTCCGCACAGGTTTTTAGAACACGACCACGTATACCATCAGGACCAGGTGCTTTTCGAGGGTTCGCCGCTCTGAAGGATTTCCTGACATCGGCCTCTGTGAATGAGACTGAAATACCATCACAGCGAATGGGGGCTCGGGAAGGCACATCGGTGTTCTCCCTATCAAAGCGTGCGTAAAATGTATTGAGCTCATCAGGGAGTGATGTTTCACCGACATTCGAGCTGCCTCCTGATTTCGCCTTGTCGGAGGTGATTGCATTCAGGCCCCACCACAGCTGCCGAACATCTGTCTCATTCTCCAGTTAGGAGCAGAAGTCCCTTTTGGCCTTTTTGATGGCCTTACCAAGGTCGTATCTGGACTTCTTGTAGACCACTGTATCATCAGACATGAATGTCCAGTGTCTGCTCTTCAGAAGAGTGCGGATCTCAAAGTTCATCCAAGGTTTCTGATTGGGAAACACTCGGAAGGTTTTTGTAGGGATGCAGTCCTCCACACATTTCTTAATAAAGTCTGTAACGACTGTGGCGTATTTGTTCAAGTCTGTTGCCGAGTCTTTGAAGAGACTTTTCTGACCATTAGGTGACTCCTAGCAAATAAATGCCATTAGTCACTTTCCCCTTCTTATTTCCCCGTGCTCAGTGTTGTAGGTGTGCTGGTTGTTCTTCAGCAAGTTTCTTGAGAATATCTGCTGCTACACTCATCCGTACAGGTGGGGGATACTCGCTCACACCTCTGGCTCATTGCCTGGTAAATTGAGGAAAGATTTATAATGCAAGATATGATATCCAGTCGCCGGCTGGTTTATGTAGCTGGAAAAACTTACCCGATGTTGGGGTAGTCCAGAACCAGTGGTCCCAGTGTAAGAATAAGTGGTAGTTTGGTGGCATGAATATCAGTTATCTACTCACACCTAAATATTGTCCAAAACCTAAGGTGTGGACTACTTTATTTGCTGAGGAGCTGCAAAAAGTAATTAAACATTTTGGAAACATCCCTACTTCTGACCTTTTGATGGCAGGGTCCACATTATCTAGCATGCAATCTGAATCATTCTTGATTCAATTGAAGGATTAATGATTGAATACAATAGATTAATTTAGGTGCCTCAAACCACATAAAACATACAATCTTACTGCCTGAATGATAGCAGAACAACAGATTGGAGATAACAGCAGAATAACTATTGATTGTAGAATATGGACAAGATGATTCAGAGAGTTAAGGAAAACACAATTGACTTCAGAATAGTGATGAGACAGTTAACACAGATCAAGGAAAGCCATCGACTTCAGAGAAATGGCAAGACAGTTACAACACCTAAGGGGAAACCATTGAGTTTATTGAATAACTATCTAGAGGTTGGTGAAAAACAATTTATGTCTGGACTAGAACAATAAAAAGATTGTGCTCTAGAGATCACGCTATGTGAGCTATTATACATTCTACTCAGAGGAGGCACAGGGTACTATTATTTTACTATTCCGTAAACAGCAAAATACATAAACTTTTAATAGCCATGTGCTTATAATAAAGACCAGATATTGCTAATTTGATATCACATATCACAAAAAAAGGTATTTTCAGTTTTCAGTTTGATTCTTTTATCTCTGCTTCTTAAATTTACCTGCTCTCCAAATCTTTATTTTTTCTCCTGCATATGATTAGAATATAATTTCCATTTTCTGCCGCCTCATTTTCTTCTTCAGACTCTTCTAGTCTCAGTGAGGATAGCTCAGACTGTTCAAAGAATCTCCCTGATCGCAAGCAGCACAGGTGTACTGTAGAGCAAAGGTTCACAACCTGGGGTAAATTTACCCTCAGGAGGTAAATTTGTTGATTCTGGATTTGTACTTTTTTTTTGTAATTGACTGACTGGGTTTGGTTGTGGTATACCGGTATCTGTTCATCATTAGTTGCCCATTAATAAGTGAAATAACATTGCTATGTGCTATTGAAGTTGCCAGGAGTAAACGGGACGAAAAAGGTTGGGAACCCCTGCTGTAGATGGCAACACACTTAAAAACACCAGTGGAGTTGTTTAATAACGCCATTGGTAGTTGTAAGCAAAGTGAAAGATAAAAACCTTTCATTCATTGTTGAAAGCAAAATCCAAGTCCACATTTATATATGACCATGAAGAACTAATTGTGATTTTTCATATATCAGTAAAACAGGAAAATTGCAACTCGGATTGGTAAACCTTGTTCCTGACCTGCTTTTCAAATAGGAGTGAATGCAATCGGTTACATTTCAAATTTCAAGTTCTTAGATCTGGAATCATACTGCCGTATGAAACGTGAGATTTGTAATTAATGCAACAGAGGAAATTCCTTGTCCTGCAATTCCATGACTGCAAGTTACTAAGGAACTGTGGTTAAAATGGATGACTTTAACACTCTTTATTTGTATGATAAAGCTCAAATGTAGGTTCAAATATTCTTTGCTGAGATCCATCCCGAGGTGAAGGCGAAGACCGCTGTGTATGTCAAACGATCCCGAGCGGTACAAGAAATCTCACTGCAATCATTGCAAAGCCATCAGGAATAAGAAGTGATAATACCAGACAAACTTGAGTCCCAGTATAATGACTCATACAACCGTCGACTGTGACAAAGCTTAAATATAATAACAGGCCACAAAAGGAAGTCAGGCAACATCGCTGGTGAAAGGGCAGCACTCCCAGACGATCTTAATGCATTCTATGCTCGCTTTGAGCAGAAGATCAACACGGCAATGACATCCGTCCCAAAAGACTCAAGTGTGGCCTTTTCCCATGGTCATCATTGCAGAAGATTGGCCTTCGTGAGGTCAACTCATGGAAAGCAACTGGCCCAGATGGAATACCTAGCCTTAGGAACTGTGCGGACTAACCAGCAGGAGTATTCGTGGATATTTAATCTCTCCATACTCCATTCTGAGTACCCACCTGCTTCCAGAAGACCACTCTCATTCTGGTGCTAAAGAAAAGCAAAATCTCATGCCTTAACGACTACTGTCCTGTGGCCTTGACATCTACCATCATCGAAGGCTGGTTATGGAAGAGTGCAAGAAATTGCATGATGATGTGGAAATAGCCCAGACCATTAAGCAAGTCAACGTTCTTTGCATTGAATTCACTTACACTTCACGCTGCCTCAGCAAGGCTGCCAGCATAGTCAAAGACCAGCATGATCAATCTTTCTTTGCTCCTCTCCCATCAAGCAAGAAGTACAGAAGTTTGCAACCAACTGAACATCCTTTCATCAGCTAGAGTCATGTCCTGACCTTCCATCTACCTCATTGGAGACCTTTGAACTATTATTAATCAAACTTTAACAAACTTTATCTTGCTCTAAATGTAGTGGTACCCTTTATCCGTTATCTGTGCATTATGGATGACTTGATTGTAATCATCTTGCCTTTTCATTAACTGGATAGCATGCAACAAAAAAATGTTTCATTGTAACAATAATAAACTCAATAATATTAAAAGTTAGTCAGATTCTTGGACATATGCATCAATAACCAAATTCAGTTACTGTAAAACTTTACTAGCTCCTTGCACATTTTGGGCTTACTTTATGAGGTACTGTACTGATTAAGTTACTGAATCGGTTGCCAGAGATCTGAACAGTTGCTCAAGAGCATAAGTTCATATCCCAACCCAGGCAGCTGTGAAATTTAAATTCAAGAATTGAAATAAACCTAGATTTTAAAAAAATCATGGCTTCAGTGATGGTGCCTTGAAACCACAACATTATAACCAAAAATATCTGCTTAATAGATGCCCATATAAGGAATGAAATCCACATTCATGCTCAGTTTGTCTGTTTAAGGCACGAAACACACCAATATGGTTGGCTCTTAATTGCCTTCTGAGTTCTGTGGCAATTGGGGAAAGATAATAAATGCTGGCATTGCCAGTGACCCCAATATACCTATGATCTCTCCTGTCCCCACCTTATTCTTCCATATCTCTTCTCCCTCTCCCCGGAATCTCTGTCTGAAGAAGGGACTCGGCCCAAAATGTCACCCATTCCTTCTCTCCAGAAATTCTGCCAGTCATGCCACTCCAGCATGTTGTGCCTAACATAATATTACATTTTTCTGATGAAATAACAAACTGCAGCCATGGCATACATGTGGTGGAAGTCCATTCTGACCAAGAGTCATTGACCTAAAACAATAACTCAATTTCCATAGATTCCATTGGACCGACTGAGTGCTTCCAGAATTTTCCATTTATATTTCAGATAGACTCATAGTCAATAGACAATGTGCAGAGTAGGCCATTCGGCCCTTCGAGCCAGCACCGCCATTCAATATGATCATGGCTGATCATCCCCAATCAGTACCCCATTCCTGCCTTCATATCCCCTGACTCCGCCATCTTTAAGAGCACTATCTAGCTCCCTCTTGAAAGTATCCAGAGAACAGGCCTCCACTGCCCTCTGAGGCAGAGAATTCCACAGACCCACAACTCTCTATGAGAAAAGGTGTTCCTCGTCTCCGTTCTAAATGGCTTACCCCTTATTCTTAAACTCTGGCCCCTGGTTCTGGACTCTCGCAACATCGGGAACATGTTTCCTGCCTCTAGCGTGTCCAAACCCTTAACAATCTTATATGTTTCAATAAGATACCCTCTCATCCTTCTAAACTCCAGAGTGTACAAGCCCAGCTGCTCCATTCTCTCAGCATATGACAGTCCCGCCATCCCGGGAATTAACCTTGTAAACCTACGCTGCACTCCCTCAATAGAAAGAATGTCCTTCCTCAAATTACGTGACCAAAACTGCACACAATACTTCAGGTGCGGTCTCACTAGGGCCCTGCACAACTGCAGAAGGACCTCTTCGCACCTATACTCGACTCCTCTTGTTATAAAGGCCAACATGCCATTTGCTTTCTTCACTGCCTGCTGTACCTGCTGTACCTCGTAGACTGATGAACAAGGACCCCCGGATCCTGATGTACTTCCCCTTTTCCCAACTTGACGCCATTTAGATAGTAATCTACCTTCCTGTTTTTGCTACCAAAGCAGATAACCTCACATTATCCACATTAAACTGCATCTGCCATGCATCTGCCCACTCCCCCAACCTGTCCAATGCATTCTCATAGCATCCTCTTCACAGTTCACACTGCCACCCAGCTTTGTGTCATCTGCAAATTTGCTTCTTTTTTTTGAATTCCTTCATCCAAATCATTGATGTATATTGTTAATAGCTGCGGTCCCAGCACCAAGTCTTGTGGTACCCCACTAGTCACTGCCTGCCATTCTGAAAGGGACCTGTTAATCCCTACTCTTTGTTTCCTGTCTGTCAACCAATTTTCTATCCATGTCAGCACTCTACCCCCAATACCATGTGCCCTAATTTTGCCCACTAATCTCCTGTGTGGGACCTTACCAAATGCTTTCTGAAAGCCCTGGTACACTACATCCACTGGCTCTCCCTTGTCCACTTTCCTGGTTACATCCTCAAAACATTCCAGGAGTTTAGTCAAGCATGATTTCCCCTTCGTAAATCCATGCTGACTCGGACCAATCCTGTTACTGCTATCCAAATATGTGGCTATTTCATCTTTTATAATTGACTCCAGCATCTTCCCCACCACCGATGTCGGGCTAACTGATCAATAATTCCCTGTTTTCTCTCTCCCGCCTTTCTTTAAAAGTGGGATAACATTAGCTACCCCCCAATCCACAGGAACTGATCCTGAGTCTATAGAACATTTAAGATTCAAGATTCAAGAGACATTTATTGTCACATGTACCAATTGGTACAGTGAAATTTGGAAAATTATCACCAATGCATCCACAAATTCTAGAGCCACTTCCTTAAGTGCCCTGGGATGCAGATCATCAGGCCCTGGGGATTTATCAGCCTTCAGTCCCATCAGTCCACCCAACACCATTTCCTGCCTAATGTGGATTTCCTTCAGTTCCTCCGTCACCCCAGATCATCTGGCCACTACTATATCAGGAAGATTGTTTGTGTCCTCCTCAGTGAAGACGGATCCAAAGTACCTGTTCAACTCATCTGCCATTTCTTTGTTCCCCATAGAATCATAGAGACATACAGCAGAGAAACAGGCCCTATTGCCCAGCTCATTCATGATGATTCATCCTAGCTGCTTTCATTTATTTTTGTTTAGTTTTGTTTCATTTTTTGCCATGTGTATCAAGGTCCAGTGAAAAGCTTGTGTGTATTGTGTGCTATCCAGTCAGTATATCATTGCAATCAAGCCATCCACAGTGTACAGATACAGGATAAAGGGAATAATGTTTAGTACAGTTCGACTAAAGATAGTCCGAGGGTCTCCTATTAGGTAGATGATAGCTCAGGACTACTCTCTAGTTGGTGATAGGATGGTTTATTTGCTTGATGACAGCTGGGAAGAGACTGTCCCTGATTCTGGAGGTATGTGTTTTCACACTTCTGTACCTTGATGGGAGAGGGGAGATGAGGGAATTTCCTGCATGAGGCTTGTCATTGATTTTGCTGGTGGCCTGCAATGGAGCATGAAGTATAGATGGAGTCAATGGAATGGAAGTTGATTTGCGTGATGGTCTGGACTATGTCCACAATTCTCTGCAATTTCTTGCTGTCTTGGATGGAGATATTTCCAAACCTTACTGTGATCAATCCCAATAAAATTATTTCTACGATACACCTGTAAAAGTTGCTAGGAACATGCCACACCTCCTATGCTTTCTAAGGAAGTAGAGGTATTGGTGTGCGTACTTGGCCATTGGTTCGATGTATCTAGTCCAGGACATGTTGCTTGTGATATTAATGCCCCTGTCCCACTTAGGAACCTGAACGGAAACCTCTGGAGACTTTGCGCCCCACCCAAGGTTTCCGTGCGGTTCCCGGAGGTTCCTGGAGGTTTTTGTCAGTCTCCCTACCTGCTTCCACTACCTGCAACCTCCGGCAACCACCTGCAACCTCCGGGAACCGCACGGAAACCTTGGGTGTGGCGCAAAGTCTCCAGAAGTTTCCGTTCAGGTTTCCTAAGTGGAACAGTGGCATTAGTCCTGAGAATTTGAAGCTTTCAACCATTTCTACTTTGACGACATCAATGTACACTGGGGTATTTGTACCGCTTCATTCCTGAAGATGATCACAATCTCCTTTGTCTTGTTGACATTGAGAGAAAGGTTGTTGATTTCATACCAGGCTACGAGGTTTTCAAGCTCCATCCTATATTCTGTCTCATCATTATTAGATATCCGGCCCACTATTGGCAAATTTGTAAATTGAGTTGAATGTGTTTGACTGCTTTTGATACTTCCAAATCTTCTAAATCTTTCCAGCTTCTGTTTCTTTTAATTTTCAACTTTTAATCCATGTTGCTTTAATGTGGCGTCAATAATAAACGTGCAAAAAAAATCATGCTGCCTCATAAACTGAAAGCTTCACATGGGATAGCCGTTTGCTTTAATGTCATTCAAGCCTATATTTACAAAGATGCTGTAACTCTTTGCCTCCACCAACTATTTCTCCTTCTGTGTTGAGAAAAAACAGCCAATGTTCAAAGATAGTTAGATTGTTTGCCTCTACAAGGGGAAAGGGAAACAACTTTAGCTGTGATAACCACCAGTATATTTTTTTATTTATTATTACTGGGAAGATTACAGCAAGAAAATTATTTTCTGAACACACAACTGAAAGACAATTACCAACAGTTGATTTGGCTTGAAGAAGTGAATAGGCACAACCGATAGGATCTTCACATCACAATGGGTTTATATATATTTAAAAAAACTACAGAATTCAGAATGTAAATAATTATTGCAATTACTCTGTCAATGTCCAGGGACAAAGCTTCTGGTAAATCTGCCCTTACATTTATTTAATCCATGACTGTTTGAATATTAGAAAGTGTGAAAATTAACATCCCTTATCTGCACAGTCACTAGCGGATAAGGAGTATAGTAGAGGGCTGAGAACATCCTTGTGGGACATCAGTTTTGAGTATTTTCATAGAGGATGATTTGTCACCTAAACTCACTGATTATGGGATCGAGGAGCCAGTTGCAGAGTGAAGTGCTGACTCCATGTTCCACAAGTTTGGAGAAGAGCTTGGTTCGGATAATGCTATTGAAAGCAGAGCTGTAGTCTATGAATAAAAGTCTGACAGGTGTTCTTGCTATCCAGGTGTTCCAGGGTGTGTTTAGGGCCAGACACATGGCATCAACAATGGACCTATTGTGGAAGTAGGAGAACTACAGTGGATCAAGACTGCTTGATAGGCTAGAAACATAGAAACATAGAAAATAGGTGCCAGAGTAGGCCATTCGACTCCACGAGCCAGTAATTCAATATTATCATGGCTGATCATCCAAAATCAGTGCGCTGTTCCTTGCTTTCTCCCCATATCCCTTGATTCCGTTAGCCCTAAGACCTATATCTAACTCTCTCTTGAAAACACCCTGTGAATTGGCCTCCTCTGCCTTCTGTGGCAGAGAATTCCACAGATTCACAAATTTTCTGGGTGAAAAAGTTTTGCCTCATCTCAGTCCTTAATGGCCTACCCCTATTCTTAAACTGTGATCCCTGGTTCTGGACTCCCCCAACATCGGGAATATTTTTCCTGCATCTAGCCTGTCCAATCCCTTAAGAATTGTATATGTTTCTATAAGATACCCTCTCATCCTTCTAAATTCCAGTGAATATAAGCCCAGTTGATCCATTCTTTAATCATATGTCAGTCCCACCATCCTGTGAATTAACCTGGTGAACCTACGCTGTACTCCCTCAATAGCAAGAATGTCCTTCTTCAAATTAGTAGACAAAAACTGCAAACTATACTCCAGTGGTGGTCTCACAGGGCCCTGTACAACTGGAGTAGGACCTTCTTGCTCCTATACTCAAATCCTCTCACTATGAAGACAAACATGCCATTTGCTTTTTTCACTGCCTGCTGTATCTGCATGCTTACTTTCAGTGACTGATGTACAAGGACATCCAGGTCTCGTTTTAGGGCTCAGGGCATGATTTAACATGTACCATAACCAGCCTCTCAAGGTACTTCATGAAGGTGGATGTCAAGGCCCCTGGATGGTAGTCATCATGGTATGAGATTTGGCAAAACTCGCAGCATGGTCGACATGAGGTCCTAGGAGGTCGTAAAGTAGGTGGCTGGAACTCTCCTTCATGCTCGAGGGAGGTTCCCGCCTACTTGCAGCCTCAGTTAGGTCACGGAAAAATTTTCAGGTTTTTGAAACATTTTCCACGAGTAAAATTTGGTCGGCATGGGTCTTTTTGACTCGTAATGCAGTGGGGTGGGGTGAGGCCGTTATTTATACAGGCATTCGAGGGCAGCCGTGGGCAATCTCCTTTGCTGACCGGGCATTTTATTTGGCTCATTGGAGTTTCACGGCCTAGGAAGTCCTACCGGTAGGTAATATGCCCGCATTAACTTTATTATGCTTCTTAAAAGTGTCTCCACTCCTTCACCCCCCCCCCCCCACGCTTTTCTCCCCTTCTCCTCCACTTCTCTCCCCATCTCTCCCCCTTCCCTCTCCCTTTTCTCCCCTCTGTCTCTCCCTTCTCTCTCCTCTCCCTTCTCTCCCCTTCTCTCCCCCCCCCCCCCCCCCCCCCCCCCCCCCCCCCCGCTCTCTGAAGGATTTAACGTACACTGTGGCAGCCGTCACCTCTTCATTCCTCCTCATCGCACTGACAGCGCTGCCCTGCATGCCCCGGCCCCACCTTCGTGATGTGTTTGTATGTGTGTGTGTGTGTGAGAGCGGTCGGTAGATGCAGTTCGCTGTTCAAAAACGGTTTCAAAGCAGCCGGTCAATCCAGCTCTAAGCTTTCCAGGAGAGTGCCCTCGAGCTTGAAGGTCGAAGGCACTCTTCTGGAATCGCGGATTAAAAATACCCGACGACTTGGCCTATACAGCTATTTGTGGCAATGAATTCCGAAGATTAACCACCCTCTGATTAAATAAATTTCTCCTCATCTCCTTTCTAAATGTATGTCTTTTTATTCTGAAGCTGTGCCATCTGCTCCTAGACTCTCTCACTGGTGTAAGCAGGGGAGGGTGTCGCTATGGGTACAACAGAGATTTTAGCATCTTTACTAGCTTTACGGATGAGGTACCAGAAAACTGGAAGAGAGCTCATGCTACTCACTTATTCTAAACCAACAGTAGTGATTGCCAGGAAACTACATGCCAGTCTTTGCATCAATAGAAGGGAAATTATTGGAAATAAATTCTTAGTGGTGGGATTTTTATTTACTTGGAAAGGCAGAGACTGATTCGAAGGATCCCTCCTGGGTTTGTGCAGAGAAGCCCATGTCTCAGAAATGTTATTGCGTTTTTTAAGGAGATAATAAGCAAATTGATAAAGGCAAGGCAGAAGGCATTGTTTGTCTTGTCTTTAGCAAGGCTGGGTAGTGTTCATCAGTTTTTGAAATCTTCTTCATTCCTGGGTATTCGAGTTCTCTAACAAGGCTGTGGTGCAAACAGTCAATTTGCTCTCTCCTGTATACTAGAAGTTCAAGAGAGCATTTGTTAACATATGGAATCTCCTCAGATTTCCAAGGAAGTAGAAGCATTGATGGGCTTTCATTATGATTGGATCAACGTCCTGGGTCCAGGACAGATCTTCCAAGACAAATACATGCAGGAATTTTGACTGAAAGTTTTTGACTTTCTGCACCATTGTCCCTTTGATGAAGACCAGTTTGTGGACCCTTGGTCATCCTCATCCAAATTCAACAATCAGTTCCATGGTTTTACTGATGTTGAGACCAAGCTTGTTGGTCTAGCAACATTTGGTCTGTCGATCGATATCCCTCCTATACTCCGACTCATCGTCATCTATAATTCGGCCATCAATTATGGTGTCATTGGCAAATTTGAAGATGGAGTTGTAACTCTGTCCAGCTACACAGTCATGAATGAGTAGAGCAGGGGACTGAGCACACAACTTGAGGTTCTCCTGTGCTGATGATTATCGAAGAGGAGGTGCGGCCAATTCGTACTGGTCGTGTTCTGTTGATGAGGAAGTCAAGGATCCAGTTGCAGAGGGATGTGCAGAAATGAAGTTCCCTGAGCTGAATGACCAGTTTGCAAAGGATGTTGGTGTTGAATGCTGAGCTGTAGTCTATGAGCAATAACCAGACGTATGTGTTTTTATTGTTCAAGCAGTCCAGTGCAGAGTGGACAGCCTGCAAGATCACATTCTCTGTAGACCTGTTGTAGCGGTCGGCAAATAGTAATGGATTGAAATGAGGATTGAAACTGGAGTGTTCAGATCTCAGCCATGGGACTAAATGGAAGAGAAAACTACTCTTGGCATTAGATTGATGACTTGTTCTCATCTATATAAAAGCTTAAATCCTCTCTTAAATGAATACTTAAATCTCCCCTGAAATAGGTTAAAATGTAGGTGAAAAACTAATTTCCCTCGCAGATTAATAAAACGTGACAATTTCTTTAGAACGTTTGTTCCATCTCGTCTGTAAAACATGTGCATCCATTTATTAAAAAAACATTCTCTTCATCTGTGTTTCATCTCTCTAGCATTTTAAAATGTAGCCTCTGTCTTTGCTTCTATTTCTAGTTGCAAGATTTTACCTTGAGCATATATTCTTCCAAAGAAACATCATTGTGGCAACTCTGTTTGAGATCAGGGAAATATGAACAGTACATTCATGACACACTGAGAAATGGAATTGCTTCCACCAAACTTGCCCGAGGAAGGTAATGAAGGTCATTTGATAAAACAAGGTCCCTCACGGCAAAGTTCTTGAAAGATTGCTGACTTGCCGGTTGGGAATGTATTAGGCCATGACTAGAGGGAATTCTCATGCATTTTGTTGGAGAGCTATGCACGTAACAGAGAAATCTTCATGTTGATAAGTTTTGCATGCAATTGACAGAAAATGAAATCCAAGTGTAAATTTTCTTTCGTGGAATTCATTGAAGGAAATATGCCGATATAATTGATATTGATATTGGTATTGACTTATTGTCACATGTGCCATTACAGAGTGAAACATTTTATGTTGTGTCCTATACACGGCAGATCATACCACATATGAGTGCAATCATATCATGATTGATGTAAACTAATATGTACTTTGAAATGGAAGTAGCTGGAAATGTCATCACTTCCATGCAGAATTGCTAGGTATACAACCACTAATGAAGTTCAGTTCCCTCTCCTGTGAATTCCCAGTGCCAATACCAATTGCTCCAGGATAATCTTTGCAGTACTACAGTTTTCCAGTTGGCATATTTCTTTACCTTGTTAAATACCTTCATTACATGTCACAGTTGAATAGATAACCTTCGTAATACTTCTAATTCTATGATCAACATTTATTTTAATTTCAAGTCCTCCTGTTTCATGTCCCCTCCAGTCTATTTTTTTTCTGTGCCAGCTCATGCACATCTGCCAAGAGGTGGATCAGCCAAAACTAATTAGCTTCTGTCACACCTTTAGACGTATCACAGAGGACCAGATTTTTTCACTCTAGAAGCAGATGTTCTCTTCAGAGGGCTCCAGATGTGAAGACTGCCCGCATCCCAACTCATGCCAAATCTCACCTTAATTTTGACAATGGACTGTAGCACACCCTCCAAGAATACTTCAGTTTTAAAATTCCTTTTCTTGTTTTCAAATCCCTTCCACATCCGTGACTTCCATTTCTCTATAACCTCCTCCAATGCTGTAAATCATTTGTCACTTCTTCTATTTTGGTCTCTGTTGTTGATTGTAGAATTAGAGATGTTATGCGGGTTATCTGTTCAACTGTGACATCATTGAAGTATTTAACAAGGTTTTCTGTTGACGGATGATTCCAGGTTTGGGGCAATTTTTGGAAAAAAGATACAGGGATGAGGAACGTGTGGGAAAACATTTTGCTCAGAGAAGACCAAAGTATTCCTGAAAATCTAAACAGCAGGGATAACAATTATGGGAAATCCTGTGTATCGAGGGATATTGAGTGCTGGATAAAGAGACCATGGCAGGCACATGGAACGAATGATAGGAGGTCCATCAAGAGCATAAACAATAGCATAGGCAATGTTTCCTCGTCTCCGTTCTAAATGACTTGCACATTATTCTTAAAGAGACCATTTCTCGTCCCATATCTCTTGACTTACTCTGGTGTGTTAATGTCTGAAGAAGGGTTTCGGCCCGAAACGTTGCCTATTTCCTTCGCTCCATAGATGCTGCTGCACCCGCTGAGTTTCTCCAGCTTTTTTGTATACCTTCGATTCTCCAGCATCTGCAGTTCCTTCTTAAACAAGAGCATAAACATGTTGCAACATATTAAAAACAAAATTATGTGGGGCTACCAAGTGTCACTGGCAGATGTTATTAGGGTGAATCTAAAGGCTTCCTAAATTGAGGGCAAAAGAATAACCAGAGAAAAAATAAGACCCATTAGAGATAATATATGTTTCCAGCTTAGGAACCATTCTGTATTCTTAGTTTTTGCAACCATCTCACTTTTACACTTTGGCAAATATTTGATTGCAATGCTTCATTTGTGTCAATGGTTTCAATGGTGGTTGCATTTTCAGGTGAAAGGTCAGTGATCTCTGGCATCAAAGTAAATTGATCAACCAATCACAATGAGGAACATTCAGAAATAGTGAATCACAAAATAACAAGAAATTTACTTTAGTTTGGTTTAGTTTAGAGAAACAGCGCGGAAACAGATCTTTCATCCCACTGAGTCTGCACCGTCCAGCGTTCCCCTACAATAACATTATCCTACACGCACTGGGACTAATTTACAATTTTGCCAAACCAATTAGCCTACAAACCTGTATGTCTTTGAAGTGTGGGAGGAAACCGGAGATCCCGGAAAAAACCCACACAGGTGACGGGGAGAACGTACAAATTCTATACAGACAGCACCCATAGTCAGGAGCAAACCTGGGTCTCTGAGGCAGCAACTCTACCACTGTGCCTCCGTGCTGCCTGCATTTGCTTAATTTATGACATGTGTTACACATACTTGAGACAATAAAACCAAGAATGGAGTATGCACAAGAGATTAATTCAGAAAGTCAATAAAATGAAAAATCAAATTATTTTGTTATCATTTTAAAAACATAATCTTCAATGTGATTAGTTGAGAGATGGTCATTTCAAATGTACAAATACCATAGGGGTTTTTAAGTACAATTTTATTCATACCGCACGGAACCAGGTCCAACCTGTCCACGTTGACCAATATGTCCCATTCATGCTAGTCTGTACCTGAATCTTTCAGTGGCATTGTGTAGCATTGGGAGTTCACTTACACCTTGAGGAATGAAGAGTAACGGTTTCAATGTTTTTACAGCCAGAGTTTTTTCAGAAGTAGCCGACAGTTGTGCTAAGCACTGATTAATGCAGAATACACAGCAGAAGCTTGTGAATCACTAGAGTCTGTGGAACAGGATCAGTAAGATTCCAATGTTAGGTCCAAGGTGGTCATGTCAGTTTCAACATGTGATGGTAGTAAATGCTGAAAAATGCACCGTCATTGCAACTGCTAAATCCTGGTCATCATTTTGTTGGAATTATATTGATTTGCTATCTACTTCCATCTTCTTCATTTCTTGCTTCCCTGAGTTATGTTATGTTTCCTATTTTATCTAATATTTTGTTGCTTTACTGGGCATTTCTTTGTCATTCTGGAGACTAGGACTGCTCAGAGATTAACATCAAAGCTGATATGTCTCTGTTGATTAATCTTCAATTTGTGTGTAAACAATTGTTTCTCCATTAGTTTCAAACCAGTGACAGAAGTAGCCAATGGGTTTGATAGGTCGTCAATATTTTGTCAGTGTCATATTTGTCTCAGCTGCCAGCAGTTTCATCTCTGAGTCCTGAAAGCTGTGATGTGTCTCATGGGAAGATGAAATGGTGTCCTTTGAGTTCACAGTAGCCTAAGTTTCAGCAGTGTAATAGACTAAAGTCAGGCTGTGGGAACATAATGGAGAATTAAAGTGACAGGCAACTGGAATGATTAGGGTGACCCTTGTGATGTCTTACAAACAGCATTGAGTTTCACCCCTGCAGACAAGACTGCATTCTGAGCTCCAAATGCAGTAGCTTGAAAAAGGTGCAAGTGAATAGTAAGATTAAATGAGAACTTACCAGTTTGAAGTTTGATCTTTATTTTATGAGGAGTAACGTTGAGGGATTACGTGAAGAACCCGCAAGGACGCATGCGTGTCAATCTTCAAAGCAGCGGTGTGAAATCACAGATAACAGTAAATGAACTGATCATAGTAAGATTAGAGAAATAGGATACCAGTTGAACTTTATGATCGAGGGTGGGAGCGGAGGGCACGTAATCCCTCAACGTTACTCCTCATAAAATAAAGATCAAACTTCAAACTGGTAAGTTCTTGTTTAATCTTACTATTTTACTTCGGAGTCACGTGAGTGACTACGTGAAGATTTTAAAGCTCTGTGATTTCATGCCGTGGAACGAGTCCATGCTGTGCCTTAATTGACTAAGGGAGGAATTGTGTTAACGTATTCAAACATGAATCAGACATTGAAAAAACCATGATGAATTTATTAACAAACAAAATTATAGCCCCTATCTTATGGGGTAAATCATGATACAGAACTTAAAATGGATTCTGCAAATGTCACAGGTTTGACCACTGGTTTATTGTAATATAGTTGAAAAGTTTTCTCTTTTGACCATCCTGCTGTCCCCAGGATTTGGTCCATAGGTACCTCAAATTCCATAGCTGCTGTAAAAACCTGGGTCAGCCATCTGGAAATTGTTTGTACAGATACCCTATTATGGGGCTGTTAGTGGCTGATCAGTAATGCCATCTCATTGCCTCTGAGCTGTTTAGTGATCTCTATGTATAGTAATAAATGCGTCATAATGCATAGATGATCATCTATTGGGTAAGCTCTGAATTCTATTGTTTGGTGGCTGATACAGCTATTTTGGCTAATTCCAAAGTTTTCCCCACAATTAATATGCCATCTAGGTAAGCCATGACCATATGTTTTTGTTTCCGAAGAAACGCTAGGGCTGGTTTCAAAATTTTGGTAAATAGTCTGGAGGCGGATGTTAATCCATTTGGTAGTGTTCTATACTTCCATTCCAACCAGCCTTTTCAGTTTGTGTCAAAACTGGCCAGTCCTCATGAACTGTCATAAGCATAATGTTAATTCAATTTTTCTCTCTTCACAGATGCTGTCTAACCTCTTGGCTGCTTTGAGCATTTTTTATTTCAGATTTCCAACAAATACTTTGTTTTGCTTCTCATAATTATATCTTTATTTGTCCTCTCTCCTGTTCTCTTTCATCTCCCTAATGCCCCTGTCCCACTTAGGAAACCTGAACAGAAACCTCTGGAGACTTTGCGCCCCACTCAAGGTTGCAGTGCGGTTCCCGGAGGTTGCAGGTGGTTCCCGGAGGTTGCAGGTAGTGGAAGCAGGTAGGGGTTCTGACAAAAACCTCTGGGAACCTCCGGGAACCGGACGGAAATGTTGGGTGGGGCGCAAAGTCTCCAGAGGTTTCCGTTTAGGTTTCCAAAGTGGGACGGGGCATTAATGTATAATTCTTCATGGTGAAGCAGCTGTAATAAACACACCAGCACCACAGCTCTTGTCTGATCCCAACTCCAGCCAACATTGCCATTTGTGTCATTCATAATGCCTTGATCTACACTTTACCACAAATATTCCTTTTGTTCTCTCCACATTTTTTCCTTCTTTGAAACTTATATCATCTTTGATTTTTCCTACTCTGGTAAAGAGCGCAGCAGACTGAAACTTTAACTGTTTTTCATCTCCATTTGGTGCTACCTGATTTGCTGAGTCTCGTCAGCTCTTATTTTAGATTTTCAGCTGATTTTTGCTTTCCCTTGATTGTCAAATAAATATGAGTAAAGTTTGATAAATGAATGTGGACTTTCAACTTGATTTTGTTTTCTAAAGTACTCAGCTACTGTAAGCCAATATCTCTTCTAAAGAATGGATTTGGTGAAAAAGTTCACCGTTTGATCAAAATTTTTGATAACATTTAAATCAGTGATAATGATAATGATCCATCACTTAAATTCTTACTTCCTTGTCACTGATCTCCTACATTGTTCTAACAAAGCCCAAAAACAGGTGAAATGGTTTGTCACTACTTGAAAGCATTTGCAAACTGTTTACATTTAATACTAATTGGAACAATTTTGAATTTTGTGTGTATACATCTCAAATAATTGTTCAAATATCTTTAGCACACAAATGTGGACCTTGTTTCCACATGATAACATGAGATAGCTTTGATTGCTTCACATCTGCTTTGCTGTTTGATTCTGAGGTCCGAAATGTTGTTTTGTTTCTGATATCACATATTAGTCATTCTTGTTACTGCACATTTTCTATAGTGTTTGATGAAATGCTGGCATGTACTTCTTTTGAGAAACACAATATTTTCACCTTTTATCATCCCTGCTTTGAAGGTGACTATGCAGCATTAAGGTTTCAACATTAATGTTAAACATTAAATGCAATAATAACTGAATGCAAGGAAGAGAATTATAATATGTAAGTTTGATGTTTGGGCAATCTTGGGCATAAGTAAAAACATTTCAAAAATATCCTGGTTTTATGCATTTATATTCACGTAATTTTTTTGACTGACATGATGATAACTGAGATGTTTATAATGAGATTGGATTGAATTTATTGTCATTGTCTCATACGAGACAAAGAAATGGATTTTCCTTACAGTCATTAAAAATAAAAAAAAAGCACAAACAGAAGTCCACGACACAACATCCCCACAGCGGCACCAAAGTTAGTGAAGGAACCAAAGTCCATCAGCCTCTTCGCTGATCTTCCCAGATGATCACACATGGTTGGGGCCTCCCGAGCACCCCGTAGTCACCGCCACGGGTGGCCCGATTTTCAGGCCCTCTCGCCGGGAATGATGGAACCCCGAAGTCAAACCCCGATGGAGAACATCCTCAGCAGCCCGGACCCCCAAATCAGCCACCTCCCAGCCAGAGTCCATGGTTCCCGAAGTCCACAGGCCGAGCCAGGCCGAGAACCACGCTGGCAACCTCTGACAAGGGTCGCAGTACTCTGCAATGTTGATCAGTGCCACCCGCGTTGGGAGCTCTGCGAAACACAGCTCCACGATGTCGGTGCAGCAGGCCCAGCACTCCGGAATTCCAAATGGCGATCCCCGGCAAGGCAACGCCCGCCCCGCGATATATCCAGCGCTGCGCCGCCGCTGCTGGAGCTCTGGTCAGTCCCGTCAGGAAAGGCCGCGCCAGTACAGTAGGTAGGCCGCGGGGGGGGGGGGGGGGGGCGAGGACACGACTCGATCAATAGTCGCATCCTCTCCATGAAGCGACTGAAGGACGGTATTCTCCTTACCGTACCCTCTTCCCCCCACGGAAAAGACAAAACAACCCCCCAAAAACGCACTTAAAACATAACAATGAACAAAAAAGATACCGGACTGAATGCGGAGGCAGCCATGACAGTGCCACCGGATGTCCAATATAATATATTGACAAGTATTTTTGCAATTATGTTCAATTTGACTATAGCTGTGCTTGCAAAAGAACTGCAAATTCTGGTTTAAATCGAAGATAGATACAAAATGCTGGAGTAACTCAGTGGGTTGACAGCATCTCTGGAGAAAAGAAACAGGTGACGTTTCGGGTCGAGATCCTTCTCCTGACTCTCATTCTGAAGAAGGGTCTTAACCTGTAATGTCACCTATAACCTTGTGCTCTGTTTTGCTTAATAATTTGCAACTTGTATGTTAAGGGCCCATTTAGGAAACATGGACGATTTAGAAGCAAGATCCCAAGGATGAAGGACCAGTTGTGGAGTGACAAGAAAAGTTATGCTTGTTTAAAACAGGAAAGATTGCGAGTTGTTTAATGATGTTTGAGATAATTATAGCATAAATAAGGAGAAGCCGTTTCTCATGTCAGAAGAGTTGGTAACTGAATAGTGCCAATTTAAAATATTTGCAAAACATTGGTAAGGTTGGTGGGTATTTGAATGAGGTGCCAGAAGACATAGTTGAGGCAGGTACTTAAACAGCATTTAAAAGATGCTGGGATGGGTACATGGATAGGAAAGGTTAGAGAGATATGGGGCAAATATAGGCAAATATAACTCACTTAGGGCTTATTGATGGGCTAGGTAAAGTTGGGACGAAGGGCCTTTTTCCATGCTATATGACTATGCATCTAGTAGCGAAAGAGATGACGTGAAGGAAGTCTTTGTTTGTTGTGATCTTGAAGACACTATCTGATAGAATAGTGGATGAAAGTTCAATGGTAACAATAAAAAAAAAGATTGATTATTAAAGGTGGAATGCGTGCAGGACAATGGTGGAAGATTTGGGATCAGGGATTAAATGAGCTCCAGGCACAATAGCATTAATGACCTCCTGATGCCCTGAATGCTTTTCATTGTCTGGAAATGCATATTCTTAATCTATATGCATGCGGTAGGGACTGCCGTACAGAATTGATCCTTTGCAGTTCTACCACTGAGTATGTTCAGAGAAATATGCCTGATACTAATGAGTTTACAGTGTGGACCAGAGCTGCAAAATGACAGGAAAAAACCTACTGGAGACACAAAAAACGTTGAAAAAGTTATCTTTTCTCTATGTCCTGAAATTCAGAAATGTTTAAAGAATGTTTAAAATATATTAAACAATTAAAAGGTTTTGAGTCATTAAAAATCAAATTGGTTACATCTCTCTCCAATACTTAACACATGATAAATTTAATATAAAATGTTACACTTTTCCTTGCGGCATTTTCTCCAATGTAAACTCTTGGGAATTCAATAAATTCACTGCTCCATGCAGAGCCTGATGTTGAAGCATAGCTGTAGCTGATCAACCCTGGCAACAAGTCTGGGATTTGTATAAGAGTTGCTGCGACACCAGAGGTTTCCATGCAAATGCCCAAACTACCCAGCGAGTGTGGGTTGTAGCTTTTTTGCTGCGTATTGTATCCATTAGACATGTTAATAATACATCAAAAGTAACATCACAGTATTAATTCTTCAAATGAATGAGAAAGTTATGCCCCTGTCCCACTTAGGAAACCTGAATGGAAACCTCTGGAGACTTTGCGCCCCACCCAAGGTTTCCGTGCAGTTCCCGGAGGTTGCAGGTGATTGCCGGAGGTTGCAGGTAGTGGAAGCAGGTAGGGAGACTGACAAAAACCTCCGGGAACCTCCGGGAACCTCCGGGAACCGCACGGAAACCTTGGGTGGGGCGCAATGTCTCCAGAGGTTTCCGTTCAGGTTTCCTAAGTGGGACAGGGGCATAAGTCTTACATTCTTTTGTCCCCTGGCCAGTATGTTTACATTAGGTTTTGAGAAAAGGTGGCGACGCTTTCAAGATCACCATAGACTTTGGTTGCATAAAAGGGAAAAAACTATAGATAATTAGTGGTCAGAGCACATTGAGGATGATTTGCAGCAGGAACTGAGCGCGAAATGCAAAATGTTTTCACCTGTTATGTTGCTGTGGGCATTAGAAACAGATTCAACTGGAACTTCCAAAGATAATTGAACAAGCTTTGATGAGAGCAATTTTGCAGTTTGTGGGGGAGAGATGGGGAATTTGATTAATTAGTGATATTTTTGGCCTAGAAAGTACCAATCTCCTCTGCATCTGTTTGACTATGATCTATGATTTCGACTGCTGAATGTATTTAACAGTATTACTTTAAAGAATTTATGTATAAAATGTAGTTAGCTGCATTCAGAGACATGGACTCCCTCAGACATTTGTTTGATAATTTAAGGGCATAAGTTAGTTCCGTATTGCTGTTCCACTCTCACAGGCAAGCTCTGTTCCACTCTCCCAGCCATTACCTCATGTTTTATTAGTGAACTAGCTCCACAGATGTATTGTTATGAATATCATTCCGCATCATGTGCATGCAAAAATTTTATCTAAGTATTAGCTCCAAATATTAGCAGATATCCTACATTGTAAAAATAAATGAATTGCAAATGAGCATCATGTATAGCTAAACTAAAGTTTAGATATTCTAAATTTGAAGATATTCTAACTGTTTAGTTAGTCATTACATATG
Organism: Leucoraja erinaceus; assembly: GCF_028641065.1. Lineage (NCBI taxonomy): Eukaryota > Metazoa > Chordata > Chondrichthyes > Rajiformes > Rajidae > Leucoraja > Leucoraja erinaceus. Next base: position 34,937,664 of record NC_073379.1, on the reverse strand, counting down.
TTGATGAGTCTGTTTAGACATTAATCACAAAATTACTGAAAGGGTTTACATTAGTTGAAATCGCATAAATCGCATTACGTTTTTCTTGTAAAATGCAGTCCAGATTTTATTTGAAAGCACAGTATTGTGATAATGGCTTTCGCTTTAGTTATCTGAGGTTCTCAGTTTTCTTAGTTGTTTGAAAAAGGGTTTTGACCCAAATCGTCACCCATTCCTTCTCTCCAGAGATGCTGCCTGTCCCGCTGAGTTACTCCAGCTTTGTATGTGCATTGCCAAGAACTGGTAATTTATGTGAATATAGATTTAACCTTCAGATACATAATTGGGAACTTGTAGTATTAATACATTAGATCAAGATGTAAATTAATATGTAGCTTATCATAACATCACCTCTCAAAGACATTTTGAGTTTAACTGATTCTGCAGTAACAGAGCCACAGTAAAAAAAAAATCAATGATTGAATTGGAATTGAAGGAGAACCGTTCAAAGTTTCAGATTCCACTTGTACATTATAACCACAATCTTGAGGTTGATCAGTAAACATGTGAAAGGCTCCAGTACCAACTAAACTCAAATACAGATCATTTTCTTCTTCAGTGAAGCCGGAACATTGGCAAAATCCTGTAGCTGGGGGCAGAATATTGCACAGGCTGTCATTTTGCTGGTATCAACATTGATCGTTACTTTTTGTGGGAGATTCCAATGAAAGTGACATTAGTGAGTTTTATTCCTTTAAAAATGTAACATCGAGATCAAATTTTAATCACAGGAAAATATAATTTGTTGAACTTCCTGCAATTCTTGCTGTGGCAATGTGGGTGCATGTAACTCCAAAATACTCAGCAGCACTGAGCTATTACTGCAGGCCTCTAGAAGATATGTTTAAAGCTTATATCCCATCCTACATTACTCCCCGAGCCATTATGGTCTTCCCTGCTGAATGCCTCTCTCTGCTCTGCAGATAATCCAACAGTGAGATCACAGCCCATCTGTCAAAGGCTAAACCCATACTGGATGCAAGTTGTGGCTTCTGCACAATGAGATAATGTCATGGTGCCATAACGCTAATCAGCATGGAAACAGATCCTCCAGCCTAACTCATCCATGCTGACCAAAATGTCTTGCTGAGCTAGTGTCATGTGTCTGCTTTCCAACCTTATGCTTGTAATCCTTTTCTATCCCTGTAATTGTCCAAATATCTTTTAAACATAGTAATTGTATTCTCCTCTTTCACTTTCTCTGGCAGCTCTGCCACCTACATGGGTCCCTTTTAAAGTTTTCTCCCTTCACCCTAGATTTACAGCCTCTAGCTTTAGACACCCCTACCCTGGGATAAAGTCTGTGACCACCTATCTTATCAAAGCACCTCATGATTTTATTTACCCTTATATGGTCTCCTCTGAATGTTCTGTGCTCCAAGGAAAATATCCAGGCCTGTCCAACCTCTCCCCATAACACAAGCCCCTCAGTCCCAGTAACATCCACGTGAATCCATTCTGCATCCTTTCCAGCTCAATTACATCTTTCCTATAGCTGAGTGACCAGCACTGCACACAATGTGGTCTCATCAATGGCTTGTTCTGTTGCAACATGATGTTCCAACTACTGTACTCAATGCCCTGAGCAGTGAAGGAAGGAATACCAAATGCTTTTTTCACTATCTCTGTTGCGACTTTCAGAGAACAATGTATCCCTTTGTCTCTCTGCTATAACATCGGGTGGCGCCGCGAGCGGCAGCCTCGCCAGGCACGTTTTTATCCTTTCAACTTTTTTTTGTTCTTTAATATGGGTAAATGTATGTTTTTTAGTGTGGGGGGTGGTGTGGGGGAATAGGGGAAAACCGTTTTCAGTCGCTTACCTCAACGGAGATGCAACTTTTCTCTTTGTCGCATCTTCGCCCCCCTCGCGGCCTAACAACTGGATTGGTGCGGCCTTTCTCGAAGACCAGTTCAGAGCTTCAGCAGCAGGCATGGAGCGGACTTTCCATCGCGGAGCTTGGGATCCCTTGCCAGGGCTCGCCAGTAGAAATACTCCGACTGCTGGCCTATGGCCCATAACATCATGATAGAACTTTTTTACGCAAAAGATCACAAAGTGCTGAAGTAACTCAGCAGGTCAGGCAACATCTCTGGAAATATGGATAGGTGACATTTTGGATCAGGAGCCTTCTTCAGACTGATTTGCAGGAGGAGATAAGAAAGCTGGAAGAGGTGAGTGGCAGGACAAACCATGTCAGGTAGACACAGGCAAGGGTATTTTTTGATAGCAGATGGTTGGAAAAAAGGCCAGAGAAAAGCAGCCAACATAATCAAAGACCTTTCCTCACTGGACATTCCTTCTTCTCTCCGCTCCCGTCATGCTGAAGATACAAAAGCTTAAAAGGTGCACCACCAAACTTAGGAGCAACTTCTAGTCCTCTGCTATCAGATTTCTGAACAGTCTGTCAATTTCCTAAGTTCATTTCACTGCACTTCATTGTGTATGTGACAAATAAATCTGACTATTGACTATTGACCCAGGGTACAGTCCCTATTCTGTAACCTATCTTATTGCATAACAGTTCCGGAGAAAAATTCCAACTTTGACTCCTATCAGTCTTATATCCTCTTACTTCCCTTACTTTCCTGCAACCTATTTTGTCCTACACACGAGGCTGGAAAAGCAGCTTAATACCAGGATTATCAGTATGTACAACCAGCACAGATTACATTTTTATGACTTAATTTGCTACAGCTGTAAATCATAATGATTCAGTCATACCACACGTGGATTTCTCCTTGGACCCACTGAGTCTATTGCAATCATTCAACACCCATTTACAGTAACCCCATTCCACTCTCTCCATGCTTCCATCAATCCTTACTAATGCTATTTATCAGCACTTGTTCCATAACCATTTATGTCTTGACGATTTGTCAAAATAGTTCTTAAATATTATTGTCCTCCTGTATCACTCTCTCAACCAGTGTGTTTCAGGTTGCGATAACCCTCTAGGTGAAAACTATTGTTCTCAGGTCCCTTGGGTATTTTGGTTGTTGTGTACCAATTGACATTTGTATTTCCTTACACTGCAATAGTGACTTCACTGACTGTGAGGTGTTTTGGTATATTGAGGCTATATTACAACATAGAACATAGCCTTGTACAACACAGAAATTGGCCTTCGGCTCACACCTCTGAGCCAAATCTAATCCCTCCTGCCTGCATGTGATCCATAACCTTCTATTGCTTACAAATTCATGTACCTAACTGAAAGCCGTCTACCTAAAAGCATTTGCATTCACCACCATCCCTGGCAATGCGTTCCAGGCACCTACCACTCTCTGTATAAAAACATACTGTACATATCTTCTTTAAACTTTTCTCCACTGACCTCAAAGCTATACCCTTTAGTCTGCCATTTCCACCCTGTGAAATAGGTACTGAATGTCTACTGTCAGGCTCTGATGCTTGAGAGCAAACAATCTCAGATTGTTGAACCCGCCTTATAGCTAATACACTCTAATCCAGACTCCATCTTGGCTAACCTCTCCTATACTTTCTGCAAGCCGTCCAGAGCCATCAAATGCACCTCATGCATTAACCCAATCATCCCTGGGATCATTCTCATAAACCTCCTTTGTCCCATCCTCACTTATGGGGCCCATATTATATTCATGGGTATCCAGGGATTAAAGCCAAGGGACTGTGCACATAACCTTGTGGGGCAACCCGTGTTAAGGGTCAGGGTGGAGTAAATGTTGCGACCACATCTAATCGACTAAGATCTGCTGGTCAAAAAATCCAGAAGCCTGTTGCAGATGGAGACTCCCAAGGCCAAGCTCCAAAAGTTTGGTGATGAGCTTATTTGGTGTTGTGGTGTGGAAGGCTGAAATTTAGTTAATAAATAGCATCCTGACAGACATGTTCTTATTTTCAAGGTGATCCAATGCTGAATGATGTGCAAGAGGTATAACATCCTCCATATATCCGTATGCACATTGCACATGCTCTAGGTTGTCTAGAAGATTGCTACAGTCATGCTACAGTTGTAGGCCATTACTAACCTTTCAACACACATCAGCTATTAGGTGACGTCCATTGAGACAGGTCACTTGACTGTTATTGGATAAGGGCCCAACACAAGAAAATGGGACTAATGTCAGTAGGCACCTTGGTCGACATGGCCAAATTGACCTGAATGGCCTGTTTCCATGCTGTGCAGCTCTACTGAGCCGTATGCGGACATGGCGCCGACAGACAAGAAGCCGAAGCAAAGAAGTCGAAGCTAAAGAACCAAATAGAAACAAGGCAGAAACGCCAATGAACCAAAAGAGTCCGAAGACAAAATGCCTACTAACCGAAAGGATGGGACGCCTAAATGCAAACTAACCGAAAGCGCGGGATGCATAAACGCCAACGAACCGAATGGCTGCATCACCTAAAAGCAAACTTACCAATTGGCCGCTCAGTCGATACGCCACCTACCTGAAAGGTGGTGTCGCCTACAGGTTAAAGGACCGACTGCCGCTCAACATAAAGGTCCAATAACGGACTTGACGGTGCCGTGGGGCGGTACTTGTCAGTGATTGGCCCAGACCCCCGCGTCCATTACATCACTGTGAAGGCATGAACATTTCCCAAACCACCGTTCCACCCGGAGGGTGGCCGTGGGAGAGTGGAGGCTGTCCCGAGGAATGCACACCTTCGGCCTCTTTCAACTTGGTGCTTGGGTTCAGATTGCGCAGTCACATATGGCTTGTGTTGGAAAATGAACCCCACGCTCCCGTCCCCCCTTTCTCTCTCCCCTCTTTCTCTCTCTCTCCCCTCTCTCTCTCTCCCTTCTCTCTCCCTTCTCTCTCCTCTTCTCTCTCTCTTTTCTATCTCCCCCTCTTTCTCTCCCTTCTCTCTCCCCCTTCTCTCTCTCTCCCCCTCTCTCCACCCCCCTCCCACCCACTATCTCTCTTCCTTCTCTCTCTCCCCTTCTCTCCCCCTTCTCTCTCTCCTCCATCGCCACCCGCGGGAGCGTCCCACAGTCACTGACTGCGATGCACCGCCATCGGACCCCAACCTCCACACCAGGGTGATCCTCCTCCCCCTCTGACCCCCGGATTTTGACACCCACACCAAGGTGATTCACCCCGGCCGCGGGGACAGATGGTTTATTTATTACCATCTCGGTGTTTGCAGAACGCACCCAAGCTCCCACGCACAAAACAGGCATCATCTCTGGAGAGAAGAAATGGGTGATGTTTCGTGCCGAGACCATTCTTCAGAGTGCATCTGAAGGATCTCGACACGAAACGTCACCCATCCCTTCTCTTCAGAGATGCTGCCTCTTCAGCTGAGTTACTCCAGCATTTTGTGTGACAGTTGTGTCATTTCATCGGCTTCGTGTATTGCGCGCCCAGGAGAGGCGCTGGACATGCCGCTTGCATCTATTCAAACAAGTGCGCTCAAATTCAAATACCACATCTTTGCGAGGGAGGGATGGAATAGATGTAATCACCGGCTAAAATAAAGGCCGTTAGGGCAGGGAAATAATGCCACCAGTTAATTAACCATGTATAAATGTACATCATGTATTACATGTATGAATCATTCTTACATTTGGGAACATGGTTAATTAACTAGTGGCATTATTTCCCTGTCTTAACGGCCTTTGTTTTAGCCTGCGATTACATCTATTCCATCAGTTGTCGGTTCTTTGGCATTTAGGCGTCCCGCCCTTTCGGTTAGTTTGCATTTAGGCGTCCCATCCTTTCGGTTAGTAGGCGTTTCGTCTTCGGACTCTTTCGGTTCATTCGCGTTTCGGCCTCGTTTCTATTCGGTTCTTTGGCTTCGGCTTCTTTGCTTCAGTCTCTTGTCTGTCAGCGCCGCGTCCAGGTACCCTACGGAGCTATTAACCATCAGTGTGGGGAAATGTGATATTTCAAAATTGACCAAAATACGATATCTCTTTCCAAATAAAATGATGTAAGACTGGAATGGATTTTATGCCACCATCTTTTATGCCATCTCTTGACAATGCATTTGGGAATACTTTTAGCATGACAGCATGATCAATAGCACTGTGATTGGCACTCTTGTCAGCATGAGCGCGCGCCTCTAAAATGAGTCTTTTATGACAGTCTGGCTGATTACGTGAGGAGCTATGGAGAAAAATAGTAAAACTCTTTGTTCAGCCAGCTTGTGCCCTGGAGAATTGGTTCCAGTAAACTGAAATATTATTCATATGTTTTCCTCGTCAAGGGATTCTTCAAATGTTACATTTCTGAAGCATTGTGATACGGAAACTCATGACTTGTAAACTACCTGTCAAGCTTTGGAGTATAATTCCTGGCCTGTGCCCTTTCACATTTAAACAAGACAGAGAAAGGAAGCTCTTCTTTTTTTTTTTAAATAACAGTGAAGTAGTTTCAGAATAAAATCCTCAATATTCTGTGTCAAAATGTTTTGTCCAGCATGAATTGGCACCAAGAGAAGGCAGATAATACATCTGTATGCTGGGACAACATGTACGTATGGCACCAACAGAAGAAGTCGACAACAACATGTAGGGATGTAACATTCTCAGCTTAGTAATGAACTCCCAAGATGTTTTACAATAATATTAGCAAAGCAAAATGGACATCTTTGGCAATGCAGACAATTAGACTCAAGCAGTCTATGCCTCTGTTTTGGCTGCAACCCAGCTTAAACATCTCTTTCATTACTGTATCTGCTTAATCCTCTTCTCCCTTCTAGCTCATTTGCTCATCTATTTGTCCTTTAATGACAATCATACTATTCAATTAAAGAAATGCTCATACAGAAACTACCACTTGTTGGGTAAATTAATTTATTTTAAATTGCATGCTCGATTCTTTGGTCGCTATTATTTATAGGTGATTCCCACCAGTTGAAATGCACCCTTTCACTCCCATCAGTGCATTTCATCTTTTAAAAACACATTTTTCAAGTGAAAATGGATCTATTGTCTAATCTAGCATCCAATTTCTGGTAGATTCCTCTAATTTTTTTTTTTTGCTTCTACCATTTAAAAAAAAAGAATGATCAGGATTGTGGACAAAACTAAGTGCGATTTAACTTGTTAGTAGACATAAAATACCAGAGTAACTCAGCGGGTTAGGCAGCATCTCTGGAGAGAAGGACGAGGCCTTTATTTAAATAATTGACATATATTCCACAATAAGTATATTTAGTAAATAGAAAATATGATTCTTTGAGAAGAATTTGTTGTACATTGTCCCTGTGATCTACGTGGATTTTCTCCAAGATCTTCGAATTCCTCCCACACTACAAAGACATACAGGTTTGTAGGTAAATTGGCTTGGTATAAGAGTAAATTAGCTCTAGTGTGTATAGGATAGTGTTAATGCGTGGGGATCGCTGGTCAGCGTGGACTCAATGAGCCAAAGGGCCGGTTTCCACGCTGTATCTCTAAACTATACTAAACTAAAAGAGGTTTGAAATGGTAAAAGATCAGTTAAAGGCTTATAATGTCAAAAAGAGCAGTAACTCTAATTAGTTTAGAATTCTGGCCAAGGTATTTGTCAGTAAACAGAAAGTAGGAAAGGTGAGTGATAGCAACTGGAGGTTGCAGGTGGTTGCCGGAGGTTGCAGGTAGTCGAAGCAGGTTGGGAGACTGACAAAAACCTCTGGGAACCGCACGGAAACCTTCGGTGGGGCGCAGAGTATCCAGAGGTTTTCGTTCAGGTTTCCTAAGTGGGACAGGGGCATTAGTAATGTTAAATGAATATTATTTTAGTATCTGTCTCTTTTCATTGTCTTCCTACTTTTACCATGTCTCCTGTTGCAATGCATATTATCTTTGATGCTTCACATTAAGATATTTTTTACATTTATTCTCAAGTCGACTAAGTGTGACCCATTGGGTCCCTATCACACAGCAGGCTTGGTCCCAGAACGCAATATTCCACCACTCACCCATAGCCCCCAACTGTACAGGCGCAGCTCATTTCCCCTCATCCCCAGCACTCTCTCCCCCTCCTCTTCACCCTCCATCTTGAACAGTTTCGATTTAGGGTGGAGAGCTTGGAGAAAAGACGGGGTAAGAGCGATGGGCGAGGGGGGTTATCTCGGTGGAGGGGAGCAAGAGCCAGCGAGGGGGACCAGAAAGGAAGGGGCTGTATCTGCGGGGCATTGTGTTTTTGGGACACCAGCGTGTGCGGGATCATTTCCTCCGCCAGGATCAAACTCTTCGCTTTCCATTTGGCAACATCTCCGACTACGCCAGGCCACGCCGGGCCACTTCCGGTCTCTCCAAAAGTTGTCCTCCGTCGGCCATCTTCAGCTCCAGTAAAGACATGATGGTGCAGGAAAGGGCTGACTGTCTCAGAAAGTGACGGGAAAGACCAATCCGCATGGCAGGAGAAGAGATCGATCTGCCCATGCGTGATTTTTAGGGTTTTTAAACCTCGCTAACTTTTACAATATACTACCAACCGGAATGAAACTTGTTGCACTCGTATCACATGAGAACGAAAAATCATAGCGCTATCGTTTTGCGCAATAGAAAAAACGCGCAAGCCAGAAGAGCACAAGATCAGAGTTTTAGTTATGCTCTTGACTAAGTGGGACCCATTGGGTCCGAGGTTCACACAGGAGGGATGGTCCCCCAATGCAATATTCCACCACTCCATCAATTCCAATATTTGTGGGCAGTGGGTGGGGGGGTTCTTAAGAGCTAGCATGGGTATTGTAAATAAGATGGCCACAAATTATAGCGATATATGGTGGCATTATTTCCAAAATCAATATACAGCGGAGACAGGAAGTGGTCAAGATCAGATAGATAGATAGATAGATAGATAGATAGATAGATAGATAGATAGATAGATAGATAGATAGATAGATAGATAGATAGATAGATAATCAATCACTGGATATAGTAAAATACTGGATATAGTAAACTTGAAATAGTAAAATCCAATGAATAGGCTCTGTGACAGCGCCCCCTTCCTCGGATGCCACTCTAATCCATATCACTGGCTGGCATGCCAGGAGCATCATTGGTAACAGCTGGTTCTAATTAACTGATTTGATTTGGCTACCTGAACCTTGTCGGCCTACTTATAAAATCCTGGCAATCTAGCAGAGGGGAGAAGGTAGAGAGGGAGTGCGGGGGGGGAGGGATGGTGAATGGGAGAGAGGGGGATGGAGGAAGGGAGGGAAGGGAGGGAGGGGAGGGAGGGAGAGGGACGGGAGAAAGAGGGGGGGGGGGTGGAGGGGTATGGGTGGGAGAAAGGGGGGTGAAAAGGATGGAGAAGGGGGGGGGGGAGTGGGGAGGGGTGAGGGATGGGAGACAGTGGGAAGAGAAAGGGGGGGAGAAGGGGGGGGAGAGAAAGGAGGGGGGGAGGAAAGAAAGGGGGAGAGAAGGAGGAGCGAAAAGGGGGAGTGTTCCCTGTTAACCGTGTTCCCCTGTCATAGATTTGAGGAAGACTGAGCCACTGGGACAAACCTGAGACCACCAGTGCCACTGTGTGATCAAGGCTGAGCTGCTGGGAAGAACCCCTCGACTGCCATTGATTTTGCTGAGGCTAAGACTGATTGGCTGTGGCAAACCTGAGATGCCAGTGCCTCTTCCTGCCCATGGGCAATAAGGGATTGTACCCACACACACAGAGGTGAAGACTGAGCCACCAGGATAACCCAAAGACTGCCAGCCCACCTTATCAAGCCACAAATCTGAGCCAGCATGTCAAGTCTGAGACCACCAGTGTCTACTCTCGAGGCATGTGTGAACTGCAAGGAGAAGGCTGAAGATTACAATGCCTCCTCCCTCGTGGCCAGAACTGAGCTGCCGGGAAAAGCCCGAGATTGTCACAACCACCACATATGTGCCCTGACGGCAGGCGACGGCACCCCCATGTGGATCTGGACTTTCTTACCGCTGTAAATAAAACTTAACACGCAAATTCACCTTATTGTAAGTGTCACTGTGATCATTGCCGAACCGGGCATCATCCCCAATGCCACAGTTTCCATCCTCTTATTTAATAATGAGTATTGTAGTTATAAGAAAAAAAACAATACTTTAAGATGTCATAAGAAAGAATGGGAATGGAGGTTGCTAGGCTAGATTAGAAATAATTTTCCTAAGGTTCAGATCATTATCTTATGTTTGCTCATAACGCAATGCAAGCTATGATCCTGGCCTATGGATCTACACCAGACATTAGCTCAATGAAGACAAACAAGGTTGTTCCATTTGCCTGACATTTTTTTCAATCTTCCTCACTATTTTACTTCATCTCCAGCAAACCTCCCAGGAGAGTGAAGCTAATCCTCAGAATGAATGGGAAACTATTCAACCCATGGTGAGTATGCTCTTGGACCATGAAATATATCCCTCTGTAGTCAAACTGCAGAATGCAGATGAGACTTGCTTTTGGAAATGTTGGGAGGCTGTGCTCCAAGGCATCATTGATCCAGTCACTGAAGCTGACAAGTAGATGGGCCTTTACTAATCTGACCCCTCTGAGTAATCCTGCTCTCTAACTAACGGTTCACAGAAAAATCCTGTAAAATATAGAATGTGTAATGTAGCAAGTAGAAATACCACCTCATAGCAACAGTGAACCTCATTCAATCTTGTCCTTTGATATTGCCTCTGTGAAGTTTAGGGGCACTGGTGGCAGCTGAAGGCAGACAAATTACTGAGACGTGATGATCTACAGTTAAAGATTCACAGTCATACAGCATGCAAACTGTCCCTTTGCCCTACTTGCCCATGCTGACCGAGATGTCCCATCCTGCACGAGATCCACCTGCCTGCATTTGCCCCATATCCCTCACAACCTTTCTGATTCATGTACCTGTCCAAATCTATTTTAAATATTGTTATAGTACCTGTCTCATCTACCTTTTCTAGCAGCATGTTCCATAAATCTACCACACCCTGTGTGAAACAGTTGCCTCTCTGGTTCCTATTAAATCTTTCTTTTCCCACCTTAAATCTATGATCTATGATTCTTGATTTCCCTCTGGATAAAATAATCTACCCTATCTATTTTCCTCATTATATTATTACTGTATGAAAGATCACCCCTCATCCTCCTGCGCTCCAAAGAATATAGTCCTAGCCTGCCAATGTCTCGTTATATCTCAGGCTTGCATGTCTTGTCAATATCCTTATGATTGTTCCAGCTTAGCAACAATGTTCCTATAGCAGGGTGATGGAAACTGAACACCATACTCCAAATATGGCCTCGCCAGCATCTTGTAAAACTGTACCATGACATTAAAACCTCCACACTCAATATCCTGACTGATGAAGGCCAATATGTCAAAATCCTTCTTGACCACCCTAACTATCTGCAATGCCATTTTCAAGGAACTGTGTACATGTCAAGCTCCTGCCCTGGTCTGACTTCCTAAATTGCAATATCTTGCAATCATCTGCATTAAACTACATTAACCATGTAGGGCCTAGTGGAATCAAGGGATATGAGGAGAAGGCAGGCACAGGTTATTGATTGGGGACGGTCAGCCATGATCACAATGAATGGCGGTGCTGACTCGAAGGGCCGAATGGCCACCTCCTGCACCTATTTTCTATGTTTCTATTCTTCTGCCCACTTGACCAACTGATCAAGATCCTGTGTAATTTTTGATAACCATCTTCTCTTTCTACAATACTACCCACTTTAGCACTTTAGTGTTATCTGCAACTGTCAGCTTTGATTTTAATGGAAATGCTGTAAAGATAGATTTCCAACCTCACTAAATTCCAGGAAAGTATGAGAAAATATCTAATATGAGTAGGTTGTTCAAAAGGGGAAAAAGACAGAAGGTGGGGAATTATGTCAGTTACTTTGACATATTTTATTGGCAAGATATTAAAGTCAGTCATCAATGATAAAGTATCTAATCATTTGGGAAAGATGAACACTATCAAACATGGTCAACGTGGTTGTAAGAAACTTAAATCATGGTTGACAACATTTGCGTATCCAGCAACTCACTCCTGAAATAGACATTATACTCCAAGCTCCGTCATGGGAGGCTGGCAGATGAAATGGTGCAAGGGCATGGGAGGCTGACAGATGTGGTAGTTGTGATGCAGATGATGATTGTAATAAATATATGACAAGATATAGCAGCCAACGTAAGCTGTACTGCGTTGATTGTAAAATAAATAGCTTGCTTGTCTTTTAAGCAGGAACTGAGCATAATTGGATTGGCAGGATGGATACTAGAGGCTATTTATAAGGATGGAGTCTCAGGAAAAGATGATGGTTTGTTAGGACTGAGATGAGGAGATATCAGTTGTCTGTCCAGACTTGCAGATTAATTCTTAACTTAGCTTTATCTTGGCTATAGATGGAATCTTGCAGATTCAGAACCAGGGCTACTTGACAGCAGCACGCTTGCAGCCAATTATTTGTATCCCTGAAAGCTCAATTACTAAATTTGTAAGCCACGAATGATAGCTGAAATAACTGCTGAAAAATCTGAAACTGGGCAGCACAGTTGTAACTGATAGAACTACTGCTTCACTGCTCCAGAGACCAAAGTTTGATCCTGACCTCGAGTCGTGTCTGAGTGAAGTTTGTGCTTTATCCCTGTGACTGCATGTGTGTTTTTTTTTTTAAATCCCTGGTGCACTGGTTTCCCCTCTCATTCGAAATACATGCAAGTTTGAAGGCTAAGATACTCCAGCATGTTGTGTCCTTTTTGCTGAGTCCATCATGAAAAATACGGGGATAGCAATGAGATTATTCATATCAAAGCCTCTCTGATCATAAACTATGCCATCTTCTTCTGCTTGGGTCCAATCTCATTCCAAAGACTCATCGACATCTGTGGCCAGTTTCAACAGGTCTCGAGGGCCAGAGTCAATCGCAACAAAAGCAAGCCCCCGACTTTTACAGTTGTTCCAACTGATCCTCTCTTTGTCAGTTTTCTCCACCCTACCCCATCAATCTGAAGAAGGGACCCAATCCAAGAATATTGTCTGGGCATTTCCTTCACAGAAGCTGCCTCACTGAGTTCCCCCAACACTTTGTTTTGCTGACAGATCGCCTGCTCTCTTTATTATCAGGTCCAAATACTTGAAAATGCTGGAAATCTGGCCTTAGATTTGGAACCATCAGTGTGCATGGAAAAAATTGGTTGCAGAGAAGATCCAATGAGATACATAAGTTGAGGATGTAGAAGTGGGGGAACTCACTCTCAGTGACAGAGAAGAGTCATTGACAAGCTCTCTCAGTGACACAGATTCAAAATCAATTATCAGAATACTGCATCACCTAAACTCTTAAGTAAACACCGTGTTCCCTCTCAGAACTTTCAGGCACAGCCAGAGTTTTGATCCCACCACACTGCCATTGAGTGGCTGCAGTGAAGATGAGATGGTTATCCATATCCATGTTTTTGCTAAAGAATCTTCCAGCATAAAGAAATGTCTGTGACAGAATGTTGCCTTTTGACATATCCAAAGGTGCTGGATTATGGGGAAAGCCCACAATAACAGGTCCTGTTATTGAAAACTGAGTACTGGTTCCAGTGTAACAGCCTCTACACATTTTACCAATTCAATGCTTGTGGTTAAAACATTGATGTATTTGCTGTGAATATATTCAGTTGATTGGTACAATGAATGATAATGGCATTATATATATATATATATATATATATATATATATATATATATATATATATATATATATATATATATAATTTTTAATGTATTTATGAATAAGATATATCTTTGAAGAAAAATGTGTTTTCAGTAAACAAACATTGCAAAATGGAATTGATGTCTGAAATTCTAAAGAATGTTGGGCAGGTTTGTAATATGTGTAATGGAAGAGATTGCACACTGGAGAAGCATGATGGTAAAATAAGCCAGCATACTAAAAGTAACTTAAATGTCATGATAGGAGTGGAAGTGGAAATAGGAGTGGAAATAGATTTAGGAAGTGTTAGATTGCAAGGTATAGCTAGCTGGAGTAAAGATAATCAGAATGTTGTAAACCAAGCTGAGAGCAGTAAAACTGACGATGCTATAATAGGAGGCCTTTATGGTACCAATTTGCAGGACAAATAGGAGAAATGGTTATCTAAGCAACAGGAAGAGAGGTCCTAGATGTGAGCAACAACACAAGCAGAAATAAAAGAAGGACATACTACAAAGAAGCATTTATCACTGATGAATTATTTCAAAAATGTAAAATTCACATGTAGCCATAGAATTGCCACCAATAAAGGACTAAGTGCTGGGAATAAGTGTAATGCTTTCAGATAATTCCCCAGTATCTACTGTTAATGCATTGAATAAACTGCCTTGTTTGACAGTCTCATGACTGCTCTATTGGATTTGCTCCATGAGACTGGACTCCAAGTGAGAGCCAGATTCAGGATACAGGCAGAACACAAACTTCCCTCCAAAAGCATGCACCAAGATGCTGGAGAAATGGTGTTTAGTGCAATAGCCACCAATGGTCTGTGGGATCAGCCCTAAGTATACAGCCCTCCTACTTCTGAAAACAGAGGGCCTTATGCATCAACCTCCCAAATTTATTGCTGATGGAATAATTGGCAGTAAAAAATAAATTGCAAATTGACATCAAATAAATGTTGGAAGCAAATATGCTCGATGCAGTGAATAAAGACAATGCAATGTCCAATGTTGTATCATTGTTTATTTTATTAATAAAGTTTATTTGTGTATTTTGAGGGGGGTGGGGTGGGAGAGGATGGTTGGAATGAGCTTGTGGCAAGAATCCCGTGTTCATCTCTGTTCCTTCTAGGAACTTGTGGGAATTGGTATACTACTAAATAAGGAAACATAATCGTGCAGGCTAAAAGTTTAAAACCATTATCTTGCAGGCGTGGAGGTGACATTGCAGTTGTTTACCAGCTAAATATGGATGGAGGTTTTCACAATGAAGAGACTGTGATAAATTTGGAAATTGGCTTTGTTAGATGGAAGCTGATGGCTGCCATCTGCATATGTTTGTAATTAGTGAGAGTCATTTAGCAAGGCTGAATGAGATTTATGTAAGCAGATGGATTTCCATATATTCAAGGTGGCCAAGATAATTAATATGGGCATGTTGATTTCCTTCAGGGTAAACAGGTAATAGTTTATTATGCGTCGGTGAGAAATAGCTTTGCCTTGAGATATTGAAGGTTGGCATATACTGTATATATTTACCACACATAAACAGTGACAAGGAATTGAAGAATGTATTTTTTTAATCAGATGCTTGCATGCAGCTTGTTGCCCAGGCCTGATGTGATTTCAGTACTCGACATCTTGCATGCCAAAGTAGAAAAACATCATAACTCAACAGCGAGCTGTCAAGGTGATCGTGCAGAATAGTTATGCAACCACCTGAATATTTGCCATCAGAAATTTTGGCAATCAAAAATAGAAAATAAAAGGCAGGTGCTGATTCACTATCAGGAAGTATCCATGGAGAAAACTAACATTTCAGGATGACATCCTAATGAAGTGGAATTCTCTGCCACGGAAGGCAACGGAGGCCAATTCACTTGATGTTTTCAAGAGAGTCAGGTTTAGCTCTTAGGGATAAAGGAATCAAGTGATGTGAGGAGAAAGCTGGAATGGGGTTTTAGATTTTAGATGATCAGCCATGATCATATTGAATGGTGGTGCTGGCTCGAAGGGCCAAATTCCCTACTCCTGCACCTATTTTCTATGTTTCTGTGAAGGTTCATCAACGTGAAAGGTTAACTTGGTTTCTCTCCCCCATTGACGCTGCCAGTCTTGTTGAGTATTTCCAGCATTTCTGTGTTTATTTCAGAGATTTTACATTTTTCTTGGACTGTATGATTGAGCTGTACGTTTTGACTCACACCACGCATTCCTATATTTATTACAAAATTCAATGATTTTTTAAGTGTTCATCTGCCATCAACATCCCACATAACTACTACACTTTATTAATTGATTGCCTGATTAAAAGATGCAGAGAGAAAGATGCCCTCAGACCATCAAGTACATGCCAACCATCGATCACCTGTTCACGCTAGTTCTATGTTATCCCATTTGCACATTCACTCTCTACACAGGAAAGCCAATTTACGGAGACCAATTAACCTAAAAACTTCCAAATCTTTGGAATGTGTGAGGAAACCAGAGCACCCAGAAGAAATCCATGCATTCACAAGGAGAATGCACAAACTCCACACAGACAGCACCCTTGAACCTGGGTTTTTGGTACTGTGAGACAGCAGGTTTACCATCTGCACCACTTGCCTCCCTATTGCTCAGATTGTTATGTATGTATAATAGAATTGGACTGAAAACTAAAACCAAAACTAGGGACAGTAATAAATCCAATAATGAAAACAGAAGAGCTGTCATTATCAACGAGTCAATAAAATATAGAACTTGTTGTACATGAAGCAGTGGAGACCCTTGCTGCTTTCAAAGAGAAGGCTGAAAATTTGATACAATATAGCCTCCAGTCAAAATGCATGATATTAGCATGATTGTCAAGTCAGGCTAAAACAAAATGCATGCTTAAATTGATTGCTCTGGTTGGGAAGTAACAGGGGGCGATGGTTGAAAGAGGATGGTTGAATCCAGGGGGTACTGTGGAGGAGGAGATAGATCATTTTAAGTGTAGCTTGAACCATCAAAAGCCAGCCTACATCTTTTAAAGTATTGGGTCATATAGTGCTGTGAATTATACCAATTATTTACCTTTGGACATAGATATCAAACTCTAGGAGTCATTTGTAACTTTGATACATTTCTTTTCAGTTGGGTGATTTATCTGGAGACAATGCAATTGAGGCTTTGAAAATTTACAAAGCAATTTGCAATTTCTGCCTATTTTCCATTCTAATTCACTGAAGTCTTCATAATTTCTTCCAGATAGCAGGAATTACAAGATTTCTGATAATATTGCTTAATACAGTCATGAGCAAATTGTCTCATTAAATGCACAATTTTAATTAGCTGTCACTTGATGAATCCATATCCCTCCAACTGGTAATTGAGGAAACACAATAGAATTTTTTTAATAACAGATGTTGCTTTACTTGCCACTTTTGATTGAGAATTTTGACAATGAAACAGGAGCTTGGCGAAAGTGATGCTTTTCAATTTTCTGAAGAAGATTGCACATCGACTCCCAGAGACAATGCTAACATTTAAATTAGTCAAAGCCTAAAAGCAATTCATCCTTAATAGAGACAATGAATAAGTCAAATTAGATTTTGATTTTTGACTAGCTGCCAATGCTCATCCAACTTCAGCAGAAGAGCCAGCTAAAATTAGGGTGAGGTCTTTGATGTATCAACCCTTTGTGGGAAGCTGGAAGCATGAGTCAGTTTGACATGACATTGCAACCAAGGAGTAATCAGTATGGCAAGAGAATAATCAAGTATTTACAGAGATATGTTTCCATTTATTTAGGCATAGCAAAGATGATGTCAAAGCACTTGATGTGTCTTCTCAATATATTTTTCAAATAATCAGCTTTGTTATCTCAAGGATATTACTGCTCGGTCTTCCAAATTACTTTAAAGAGTTGGTTGCCATAATAAATAAGGAAAGGCAGGAATGGGTTATAGTATTTCTGATAGAAATTTTAAGATCTTTAGTTAGGAGAGACAATTTCCAGATCCTTGTGGGATTTCTTTCTCTGGCTTTTCCTGGAGATTACATGTCTGTGAATGTCCCAACTCAAGGCAGTGCAGCCACCATGAGCAGACAGTATAGGACACTCCTGTCTGTCAGACATTGTATGCTTTTATATGTTACAGAAATGTTGTCTTTCTTCATATGGACTTAGCTCACTGGAAAGTTATAACTCTCTAATGACATTAGAAGACGAGTCCTGACCCAAAACATCACCTATCCATCTTCAACAGCCATGCTACCTGACCCACAGAGTTACTCAAATGCTTTGTGTCTTTTTTGGTAAACAAGCACCTGCAGTTCCTTGTACCTATATGGTATTTGTAAGGGACAAATTTATGCCATGGGTATGCAGACCCAAATTGTCTGTGCAAGTTCTTTCAAAAAGCTGCCCAATTTATTCCATGAAGTGTGCATGTTTGTGTGAATGCTGCAAATCTGTATGTATATCATGGGTGGAATGATGACATAAATGCTTAATCACTCTCTGTCTTTTGTATGAATCTGACTATTACAGGCTGACTCACATTGTTCTGAGCCACAGGTTTCTGTAACTGCATGTGTTTTTGGAAGCTGGGAATGTCCCAATATAAAATATTGAAATTACAATTTTGTACGGAAATCAGGGTAAACAAAAATGTGGGAAGAGCTATAGTAGCAGATCAAATCAATCCTGGTGCGGGAAGGAAATGTATTAACATTTTTGCTGAATCTTAATTAGTGTTAATAGTTGGCAGAATAATCAATGCAAAAGGTGCATCATGCCAAATGATGGGAGTTCAAATGCATTGCAGCCAAAATGAAGGAGAGGAAACCTTTTCCAATATGAACTAATGGATAATCACAATTGTCCCTATTTAAAATACAATGAGGTCTTAAGAGGCTGCAATCAGCAACTTGGACATGGACATTGTCAAAAAGAAAATTGGTAGGGCTTTTTTTGGCTGATAAAATTGGCACATACGTTCTTTTATGCACAAAAAATCACCTGGTGGAATTTCCAGTTCACATCATTTTGGAAACTGAAAAGGACCAGGAGATGTGAATGGAGAATGAAAGGAAGGCTCAGCCTAGTACCCCATTAATGTACGTCACAGAGTTGGATACTTCTAGCAAGATGTTGAAAATATAAATGGAGGGAAGCTGAGAAGGGCATGTGAAGGATTTTGTTAGAACTGAATTCAACCAAAACCCAAAGAAAGCCATGTTTATATTGTATTTGTCATATAATTTTAAGTAGGGCCCGAAAAGCTCTATGTTCTTGTACTCTCTACCCCTGTTTATAAAATTGAAAATCCCTGATGCTTTTGCAACAACTTTCTCAGTTTGGTCTCCCATGTTAAATAAACAATGATCTACAGATCTTTGTGTATGGTAAGCCTTTCTGAAATGTGTTGTTTAAATTGTATCACTTTGCCTTCTTTCCAAAATGTGATATGGCACATTCCGCAAGGGCAATGGAATCAAACTCCTTAACAGCTGCAGTAAGCTGTAGTTGAGGACCAAAGGACATAGGTTTAAGGTGAGGGGGAAAACATTTAATAGGAATCTGAAGGGTACCATTTTCACACAAAGTGTGGTGGGTGTATGAAACAAGCTACCAGAGGAGGCAGGGACAATCCCAACATTCAAAAAGCAGTAGACAGGTCCATGGATAGGAGTAGTTTGGAGGGATATGGACCAAATGCTGACAGGTGGGACTAGTGTAGCTGGGTCATGTTGGCCGGTGTAGGCAAGTTGGACCGAAGGGCCTGTTTCCACATTGTATCACTTTATGACTCTGCTATCATTAGCACAGAGCCAACACTGGTTAGATGGGATGAATAGTCTCTTTCTGTATTCTATCATTGAAATAATGTATCATTCAAGCCAATGCAACTCTTTGAAAAAGCTGTCATTTTTGTCTGAATCTCTCAAACTGTGCGTGTAGCCATAAAAATGTCTTATTTTTTCTTTAAACATGATTTACTTATAATTATTATCCGCTCGCTTACAAATGTCAATCATAGCTACATCTGCGTTAGCTGTCAGGGTGATGCTTTGCATCGTGAGACTCTTGTCTTTGCTGCCTACCATAACTCATTCATCTGACCTTGAGTCACCTCTGACTTCCAAAGCTCTTTAAAATATTAGTCCCAACTAGTATCTTTCAGGAATTCCTTATCTGGAGAAAATCTCACCTTATATAAAGAAGCACTGAGCAGTTGTAAGAAATAAAAGTATTTTCCAGTGTTGGCAGGTTCATACCATCTTAGATCATATTAAGTGTCTCTATAATAACATAATAGAAGGTTTAAGAGCAGGAATTGACCATTCTGCCATTGACACTATTCTAGTTGATTTATCTCAGTGCTATTTTCTTGCAATTTCTCCACATCTCAGTGCTAAATGACCTTTGGCTTATTCTGAAACTATGACCCCTGCTTCCAGATGCCAACCCAAGAAAAATATATTCCCAGCATTCAGCCTGCCAAATCCTGCAAACCTTCAACATAGATCTCCTGTGCCTTAAGAACAAATGCTGTGGATTATTTTCCCTCGAGTAATTGTCAACAGATAACCAGGATGACAGAATGTTAAGCAGATCTTGAAAACAACCTCTTGACAGAAAAGCGACATCATTCTTTAAATAAAAGCTTCCACTTTGCTAATACAATTTTAACTGTTTTATCCCAGTGACAGTAAAGAGCTTCCATCCTAAACAACAGATGAGGGAGAAACTTTGACAACTTGATTGAACACTCCATTATTTTACAATGTTTTTAAACCTGTATATGGACCCACATATGCCATGTTGCAGATTTTCATTTCAGAAACCATTATTACACTTTGCTATGTATGAAGGTGACACCTCTATTGCAATGATTTATGGATTTGCAAAGAAGCTCTGAAGACTTGTTGACTTCCTTGCAATATTTATCTGCTGGCATTTACAAAGTCATCAACTTCTGCTTGATAATATTTTATGACAATTTTAAGCTTTGGTATTGCATTAGGAGAGCAGAAAAAATAAAGCTGAAACTAAAATGTTTGCCTTAATATGCTGCGTGGCTTGCTTCTGGTTGACAGAAATGGCCAGAAGCTATTTAGCCTCTCAAGCCTCTTCCTTTGCTCGGGCAGATCAAGATCAATTTATATGTTCACTCTATCTGCTCCCCTTGTGTGCGTGTGTACATACACACACATCCAGTCTGTACTCTCCAATAAGATTTTTAAAAAAGGCCTAATCAAATTAAATACCTCAATTCAGTCATCTATTCTAAATTCAAGGGATGGTAGACAAAGTCTATGCAGCTTCACCTATGTTAAGGTGCTGAATTTACATGAAACCCCTCCAAAACCAATATATTTATCTCAAAGTGAGATGTTTAGGACAGAACACAGATTGCCAAATACGATCTCACTGAAACTTTGAATTCCATCTCTTTAATTTATCTTCCCACTGATATGAGTCGACCTTCCATTAGCTCTGTAATTACTTTTCCAGAGCCATTCATTAGCTTTTATTAATATTTGGGTATGGAGTAGTGGTTAACACTAGTGTAATTATGCAGAGTCACGGGCTGTTGATCTGCTGATGTGAGTGCAGTTTTACTCTGGCTGCTGGATATTTCAATTCAATTCATTAATTAGGATTTTTATAAACTTTAGTAATGATAGTTTATTTAGTTTTAGAGATACAGCGCAGAAATAGGCCCTTTGGCACACGGAGTCCGCACTAACCAGTGATCTCCGCACATTAACACTATCCTACACACACTTGGGCCAATTTTTACACATGCACCAAGCTAATTAATCCACATGCCTGTATGTCTTTCACATGTGAGAGGAAACCAATGATCCCAGAGAAAACCCATGCGGTCATGGGGAGAACGTACAGACAGAACCCGTTGTCAAGATGAACCTGGGTCTCCGGCACTGCAAGCGCTGTAAGGCAACAACTCTGCCGCTGCACCACTGTGGCCACCCATAGTGGCAGCCTGTGGCTGCCCAATAGTTACCATAAAACTCCTGAATTTAAAAAATAATCTGAATAACCCACTGTCATTACTTCTTCTGATCAAGATATCTTTGACTCCAAACTCAAAAAGTCCAGCAAGTCATTTGGTTCAGGGGCAAATAAGAATATTCAATAAATGCTGCTTAGCCACTGACCTCTGTAATCCACGTAAATGTATCTAAAACTAGCTTTACTGACCTGCCAAAATCACATGCAACTATGCCATTGCAATAAACGCTGAGAATCCCCAACAAAAACTGGCGAAAGAATTCCATGCTAGATTTCAGAGAGAACACATCAAATCTATTCCACCACTTAATTCCTGGAACTTATTCTCACACACACATCCATCAACCCTCTCATAATTCTCTCACCTAAGTATGGAGTAAGGTACGGTAGCCCAATGAACATAAGCTAGTACATCTCTGGGACATGGGAGCAGTGAGAAATACAACTTCCACACAGAAGCCAGGATTGAACCTGGGTCCCTGGAGCTCATGTTTTTAATCCAACCCATGCTCTCCTTCCTGTGATAGCTTTATTCTAAGCCTCAGTGTGCTTTATTTTTTGGCCATTATCCATAGACACTCTTTATGTGTTTTTGTTATGTTTTTTTTTTAAATAATTGAATTAAAACTTAAAAAATAAAAAAACGTACTTGTTCTCGGCACAAGGGACAATGCCAGCCCCTGCAGGAAGTACCAGGCATGGAAGGCCTCCAGTGAGTCTGAAGCTACTAGTGCTCCCGCTCCAAGGACATTTGGGCATGAACTTAACTTTGGCAAGTTGTCGGCTTAGATGGCCCTTTTCCTGGACCTGTGAGTGCCAAAAAGGTCATCTCCTGTTTTAGAACAGCATGGTGGTCTGCTGACTGACCTGCCTCTTGCAACACAACTACCACCACCTGTCATTCCTTGCATGAAGTTACAGTACCTGAAATAGACAGAAGTCAGGAGCATGTGTAGGAAGGAACTACAGATGCTGGTTTAAACCGAAGATAGGCACAAAATGCTGGACAGACAGCATCTCTGGAGTGGGAATGGGTCAATGAATGGGTCTAGGAATCTCAAGGAATGGGTGATTTTCGGGTCAAGACCTCGCTTCAGAGGTCAGGTCGGTCGAGATCTTTTGTCACCCATTCCTTCTCTCCAGAGTTGCTGCCTGTCCCGCTGAGTTACTCCAGCATTTTGTGTCTACCTTAGAAGTCAGGTGCAAGCAGAAATCTAAAGTAGCTGGGAAACAATTCAAGGCAGTGGTTACACTCAATCTTTTCTCCAGAGAAACACATTAAAGTAATTCATGGCAGAACAACACAGTGCGAGCTCTCACTTCCCAGAAAGAATATGCAGAGGGCCATCATATGACTAATAGTTATGGAGGAAACCACAATATATAAATCACGAGCACTCATTACGGCATAGCCCCATTGCATTTTAAAATTAAATGTAATGAGGCATAAATTTGTTTTCTTTTCCCCTTAAATACTGCCTTTCCATCTTTTCTAACGTTCTGTATATGATGATGTAGAAAGGGTTTTTATGCAATACTGAAGGAACGTGCACCTAGAATTTCATCTCTGATTCATTAAATGCACAATGAAGACAATTGTGCGTCCTACCCTACCCTGTTTCTGAAATTCTGTTCCTTAGGTTTCAATTGTGTTAGTTTTCAGAAGTGAACTCAAATGGGTAACATAATTAAATACTGCACTTAGCTGATCAGAAATGACTGTCTTGGCAAGGGCAAATAGCAGGATCATGAGTACCATGAGCCTGTTCCAATATCTGGTTAGATCCTAGTTGATCTGCATCTTGATTCAATTTTTGTTTTGCATCTTTCGCTACATTATTCCATTGAAAACCCATCAACATCAGTTCTGAAAGTTTCCACTGGTTCCCCAGATATGTCAACATTTCAGAGAGAGTTCTGGACTTCAGCAGCCAATTTGGTGAAGAAATGCTTCCAGGCATCACGTTAGACAGCACCAATCTCATTCTCTGATTAGGGACAACATGGAAAGGATTTATTTTATAAGAATGGTTGCGGCAAGTAAACTAACAGCACATAAAAAGTATTTAGACATGAATAGGAAAAGCTCAGAGGGATGTGGGTCAAATGTAGGCAAATGGGACTAAGCTGGGTATCTCTGTTGGCATGGAAAGTTGAGCCAAAGGGAAGAAGATATAGAAGTCTGAAAACTGTTATGTCTAGGTTTAGGAACAGCTTCTTTTCAACAACCATCAGTAACACTATATATTCCAACTAAACTCCAAACTACAAACTGCCTTGGTTGTACTAAAGACTTTGTTTTGCTTTTGCACTATATTGTTTCTTTTATTCATTTTACTTCATTATTCATTTATTATATTATCTGTTCAGTACTGTGTTTACAAACCTATGGTGGTGCTGCAAGTAAGAATGTCATTGCTCCATTTCAGTGCATATGACATTCTTAACTCTTGACTCCTATTTAAAATTTTCAACATGCTTTCAAATCTCACATGGCCTTGCCCTTCCCTATCTCTGCAATCAGTTCCAGTCTCCTAAACCTCTGAGGTATCAGTATCCTTCAATTCTGGTCTGTATTTTTTAGCTTGACCACTGAGATTGGGATGATCTTGGTTGGAGAGGTTAGGTGTCCTGTCCATTCAATCCTTTCCGGTGAGAAGCTTGAAATTTCTCCTTGCCAATCTCATCCGGTTTAGGGAGGAGATGTAATTCCAATCAAACAGGGCCTTCTTCTTCTGGAAGACATTAAGTTACTGCTGGAGCAAAAACATTCTGAGATGATTGCAGAATATCCATTATGTACTTGTCTGTGCCATATAAATGGTGGAAAGGCTTCGGTGCATCAGATGGTGCATCACTTGTCACTTACCAGCCACAGACCAGCTCTATGTTTATGAGGTTGACCTATTTGAGTTTCTGGTTATTGGTGCCCCTAGATTATTGGAGCTGGGAGAACAAGAATGCAATAAATATTAATGGCAAATGATTAGACATTAAAAACGGCCACCAGGTTGCACTTACTAGATGGAAATATTATCTGCTACTAACCAATATCTTCCCCTTTGCTCCGTGAATTGTACTTGAGCTTGGCTTGATTGTGTTTATGCATAGTGCTTTCTGATTGAGTGAATGGTTGATTTTGTCTTCTTCTTGTTCTTATTTAAACACCTTTGAGTCTAACAATAAATACAATGTATTTCAGTACAAGGTTATTTCTATTACCTGACTTGCAATATAAACTTCATGACTTGCAAGACATTTCAAAGGGTAGTTAAGAGTCTACCGTATGGCTGTGAGCCTAGAGTCACCGACTCAATAATGAGAGCAGATCTCCTCCCATGCAGACCATTAGTATGCCAGGTGGGGTTTCTTTTTTTTATTTTTTATTTTTTTATTTATATTTTTATTATTATTGGAGATAAGTACATAGTCTATTACATCATTACTGTCTTACATTTTTAAAATGATAACATTGACAGTTATTATTACATTGTCTCCAATATTTTTTACATTTTTCTTCGTTTTTTTTTTATAACTAGATAGAACTAAAAGGATAGGTGAAATAGAGGGAAAGAAGAGGGAAAGAGAGGGGGAAAATAAAAAAAAATAAAAATAAAAAAAATAAAAAAAGAGAGAGGGGTGAAAAAGGTAATTAAGGAAGAATGGAAAAGTTTGTTTAAGTTTAAAGACATCATTCGAGATATGTTCGTATATTTCAAAGTGTAGTATTTCATCCAATCTTTAGTCCGGGTGCTAGTCAGGTTCCTGTGCTGAACTATTCTGACCCTTTAAGTACTCAATAAAAGGAGACCATGTTCCAACGAATAATTCCTGTTTGTCCAACAGGGCACCAGGTGGGGTTTCTAAACAATCTGTACTTTTAATTTAAAAAATATATAAAATTATTAGATTTAAATTCCACAGCTGCAATGACAGGATTCAAACTACGCTCTCCAGCAAAGTCTCCTTACACTATGTATAGATAAGCAATGCAATACATGAGCACATGGTTGAACCACATTCCACAGTGACTTCCAAAAGGCAATTGAACATGCAGCTAAAGTCATCGGGCAAGGAAGTAATAGTTGGGTGTAATATTGGATGGAGAGTTCTTTCAAACAACCAACCTACCTGAACTCCCGGTTGCTAAGCACTTTAATTCCCCTTTCCCTTCCCATTCCCACACTGACTTTTCTGTCTGAGGCCTCCTCCATTATCAGAGTGATGTTAAAGATCAAATTGGAAGGACCATCTCATATTTCGCTTGGGCAGCTTACAACCCGGGGGTATGATTTTGATTTATCTATCTTCAAGTAATCCCTGCATTCCCCACACCAAAGTCACACCAGCTTTTCATTCATATTACTTTTTTGCATAGTTCCCATTCATTTGTTCTATATCTCTCTACATCACCTCTCGTTTCTTCAGTCTGAAGAAGGGTCTCAATCCGAAACATCACCCATTCCTTCTCTCCAGAGATGCTACATGAGTTACTCAACTATTTGTGTCTATCTTTGGTTTAAATCAGCATCTGCATTTCCTTCATACACAATAAAAATAAACCATTGTGCAACAATGCTGTAAAATTTATTCTCCACTCTGTATCTACCCCTTTGCTCTGTGTATTGTACTTGAATTTGACTTGATTGTATTTCCGCATATGTTTTCTGATCTGATTTGAGAGCTATCTATATTGTACCTTTCTATGATTCCAATTGGAATCTGCAGGAAGCAACTGAGTACACTTTGCACTTGGGCATGAGAAATTAAACATCAACAAAGCTTGGTCATAGAGAGCAAAGTACAGCAGAACAAACAAGGATCCATAATGATAAGACAGCTGATATAATTGGGAATTAAATGGGGACAGTTACAGTTCTAAATTATATATTCTGATCAATAATTAGGGGGTAGGAGGGAGAGATTGATCTGGCGGAGTAGACTTGATGGGCCGAATGGCCTCATTCTGCTCCTATCACGCATGATCTTATGATTATCAGTCAACTGAACCTTCCACTTACCAGCTAGAGTGTGGTCCTGAACTCCCATCTTATGATAATATTGGGTATAGATGTTGACAACAGCCCCTCATCCTGTTGCTGACACGATGGAATTGCAGAATGCTCAGAAGCAGAATTCCTTTTAAGAAATCAGCATTAACGTCTAGTTCTTGAAGGTAATGCGTTTGAGAATGTATTTGAGAATAAATTTGATATATATGAAAATAAGGAGAATATTTATCCATATCTGCGCACCCGTTAACATACATTGCTTTCTGCTGCATCAGGACAATACACCTTCCTTCACTCATTACGCTTTCCATACTGATGTTGAGGCTAATTTTATTGCTGGCAATTTAACTTTTTTTAATAGGAAACTGCATAACTTTGCCTTGTGGGAAATGAACTAAGATCTCCTGATCTTTATTTCTTATTCAGCAGCCTTACTAACGTTAAAGTATGAAAGCAAATGTTTCTAAAACTGAAGGGGATTCAGACCTCAGGTTCCTCATATTAAAACAGTGAGTTGTAACTCACATTCCCTCTTTTGAAATAATATAGTACAGGAATACTGGAAGCTTCATGGCAGAACAAAGAACATTTGCATTTGCTCAGCTACTAATCAAGATACAATTAAAAAAAAACGTAACATGGTTCATATGCATTTTCATTTGCTCATTTGATAAAGCATATCTTCCTTGGTTCTATAAATTTTTGTGCTGATGTCAATGTGGTGGAATGAAATCACTACTGCAGCGGCCAAAGACACCACCCATTGAATCACGGCAGGCAGCCTGGTTAACATTATGTCCTTGTTTTCAACCCCAGAACCTATAACACAATATAATAAAATTCCATCTCTGACAGAATTGAGAGTGTAGCTGTTAAGCACCATTAGCCCTCACGCACTTAAATTTTGATGATGATGCGCCCATTTATAGCCTGCGAAACAGGGACCTCAGCAAGAAAAAGATGCTTAACAAAGTGTTTCCTGATGTAATTATACAAAGAGACAAAATAATTTTCCATGATCCATATCTGAAAAATAGCTATCTACCCCCTTTGTGTCACTTGCTACCCAATTAATCATATTTTCCTACTGCACTGTAATTATGAAATACAAATTTCAGTAGTTCTCCCTATTACGTGCTTTCACTGGCTCCCTGAACATTCAAGTTCTGCACATTGCCAGCATTCTCACAGAAAGTAAGTGCTGACACCTGATATTATTATGACATTTTTCAAATGTAAGCTCTTAAAGCAGAATTGACAGATATTTCATCGTTCCAAACTAAATTCTGAAAGCTGGAATTGTTTCTCCAATGTTTTTACCTTGGTAAACTGCGGTAAAGTTGCTGCCTTACAGCTGCCTTACAGTGCCAGAGACCCAGGTTTGATTCTGATTTCCCCTACTCTGGGCAAGAGATTCTGTACATTTACCTGATTTTTTCTTCTCATGATTTTGTACCCCTCATCCTCCTGCGCTTAAAGGAATAGAGTCCCAGCCTGCTCAACCTCTACCTATAACTCAGGCCCTCAAGTCCTGGTAACATCCTCATAAATCGTCTCTGCACACTTTCCAGCTTATCACCATCTTTCCTAAAACATGGTCCCCAGAACTGAACACAATACTCGAAATGTGGCCTCACCAACCTCATATACAACTGCAATATGACCTCCCAACTTCTATACTCAATACTCTGACTGATGACTCTATGATCATATTGAACGGCGGTGCTGGCTCGAAGGGCCGAATGGTACCTATTGTCTATTATCTATTGGCATGTAGCAAGTGATTCTACGCTGTGAAGAAATGCAACAAGAACCATTTTGGTCATTCACAAGGTCAGAGAGTTGTTTCTTCAGCAAGTGAATGAGAGGAGAGCTGCACGTGGCTCAACATAACCAGTCCACCTGACACAACATAAACACCTCACACCCACAGCTCTCCTGGTTACTCTTCAGCTGCACTTGAAATCAACTAGAAATGTGTAGGAAGGAACTGCAGATGTTGGTTTACACTGAAGATAGACACAAAATGCTGGAGTACCTCAGCAGGACAGCCGCATCTCTTGAGAAGCAATGTGTGAGATTTCGGTTTGAGACCCTTCTTCAAACTCTCTATCTATGTCTATCTGCTAGGAATGTCAGGTGTAGATCAAATGACTCTCTTGAGAATTCCAAGGAAGAGCAAGAAAGGAAATGGATGGAGGAGATAATGAGACCCATTCCCAACAAGTTCCTCACACTTCTGCCCATTTGATCTTATTCTTGTTTCCTTATAACAGATTCCCAACTAACAGTTGCACCATGAACCCACTTTTGAACATCACTTCTCACCCTGCACATCCCCTCCCCACTGCCAATGCACAAAGGAGTGATCAAAATCCCATCCCTCCCTTTCACAGCTCCCATTTCTGACATCAGTTCATGCCTTTCCATTCATTATCATAGTAACTAACTACCACAGATGGACGGCAGGTATGTGCCGAAAAAGGAAAATATTTACAAAGCAAAAATACAAAATTCAAAACTTAAATTATTGGAATATGTCACTCACCCATATGTATATCCTTACAAAAATACAAATCTTAACAGATCTGCCTTTGAATTCTCTCAGCCATCCCTCTCTCTGGATCTTAAACCCTGCTTATTTTTAATGTTTTATGATTATTTTGAAAGATCTCAACACTGCTTCTCTCTCCAGTTAGCTCCAGACCTATGGAGTCTTTTCATTACTTTCTAACACTTACATGCTTAAAGAACCCGAGGCATATACTATAATTTCTATAGTTCTTTCATGTTGTTTAAATAAGTACTGAGCCAGGTTCCTTCACTGCAGGTTCAGGTGCTTCTGGCTGATATCTGTTGGATGTAGAATGCATTGAGGCTTTGTCACAGATTGCAGCAGCGTTTCTGAGTTGGGAATATGGTGTGTTGGATGTGAAACCGCAAGTGTGCACTAACTGAGTCTGGGGAAAATGGCAAAAAGTAAGATAAGGAGTCTCTTTTCATGACTGCTCCTCTTGCAACTTACACCTGCTAACAATGAGCCAACGAGGACTTTCCTGTAAACAGATGTTGCCTGACCCGTGGAGTTCCTCCAACAATTTTTGTTTTGCTTCTGATTCCAGCATCTTCAGCTTTTTGTGTCTCCAATCACAGGAGCTTCGATGTGGGAACTTCGATCGCTGGCTGTGGATTGCCCCAACTGCAGATGGTTCGAATCCCCCGTCCGTGGGAGAAAAGGAGGAAAGAAGATAAGACTTTATTGCCTTCCAACACAGTGGGTAATGTGGTGGATCCATTGTAGTGGATGTTTATGTCAATTTTTTATGTAGTTGTGTGTCTTGTTGCTGTATTGGTATGACTGTATGGCAAATCAAATTCCTCGTTTGCTGCAAAACACACTTGGTTAATAAATTACGATTATGATTATGATTATGATATTTCTCATAGCAACACATTTGCTTCTCCAATTATAGGAGTAAAATGGAAAGGCTGCACGGAGTTGGTGTTTGAAGTAACAGGCGATTTATTAAACTGATGTGCATCAGGAGGTCAGCTTTTCCGCGTGGCCTTTCCATTTTGCTCCTCCACCCATGAAGTTTATATCAGATTTTTTTAAAGATATGTTGTGTCTATTTCTGTAATTATGCTCCTAGAGCTAACCCCCCTTAGTCAGTTCAGTAAAACACTGAGTCAAGCACTGGACCACTAAACTTTTAATTTATGAAACAATAACAAATTCCCTATACAATACCTAGTCACACTGCGAGATCGATCCGTGTCTCTGCTTGTCCAAGCCGTTCAGCCTCATGCAAGCAGATACTTCCAAAAGGTTACACAGCCCCAACCGCTCCTCCAGAAAATTGACAACGAACCTCGTGGGGGTTACCTTTTATAGATCATCGAACCCTGTGGGGCAGATCTACATGGGGGTGGTAAACCTACAAATCAATCACAGATATTGATTACATTAAGGTGTTATTGACAGTTCCCCAACCCAATTACAAAGCATCCCATTACAATGTTTCTACAGAAGCTTCTGGAAGGAAGTCAATCAATCAAGTAATGCAACATTCTCCTGGGGAGTATAAACAATTCAAACAAGGCTTCACACTTCAGCCAATCATCAAACAGTAACACAAACATCTTGCAACATTATTAACAGTATTTACAATCCTTCTGCAGCCAGTCTATCATGCTAATGCATTTGCAACACCTTTGTGTTTCTCTGTAAAGTCCTCATACATTTTAACAATAATGAGGTCATCTGGACCTCACCTTATCTGATAGTTCAATCTATGACCTAGGCTTCCGGACACCAATTTGCAGATTTCAGTTTGCACAGCAATTGACCACCCAGGTTCTGCAGATGCAATGATCCTCCATTTCATATATCATTATTTTGGCCAATATTAACATTTCCACTATCTCTTCAGTCACCGGTTTCAAGATCACAACATTTAGCTGCATATAAATAAACTCCCCATTTGCCAATGGTCACTTTACTAAATTAGCTTAAATTAAACTTATCTGATTCCTGATTATAGTTGGAAGATTTCAGTTGAGTCAAAACTTGCCCAAGGTAGCTGGGCCTTCTTTCTCTCCGCTTGACACATTGTGAACAGCAACAGGGGATTAGACTGCAGTTTACTGTGGAAGATGGTATACCATCTTCAAACTGGGAAGATCAGGACTAAGATGAAAGCAGATGATTTGATCTGCACATCATTCTGTGACATCAAATGTGATTATTCTTTCGGTTTCGCTAACATAAAACTAAACAGCTTTCTTTGAAGCTGCGATCAGCACAAATCTGAGTAAACAACGAACCTGCTTCAGTGCAGTAACATTCTTTTATTGCTATGAAAGGAAGATTTATATTTATGTACTGCCATTTATAGATTCAGGATGTCCCAAAACACTTTACAGCCATGAAGTGCTTCTGACGTTTTGTCAAGGATTTAATTGTGGCAGTTAATTTATGTGCAGAAGGAGGTATTAAACATCTAATGCCTCCCTGTGACTGGTCACAATGAAAAGCAAAGAAAGAGACAGGGTTTTCTAAATTTCTCAGGTCATAAGTGAGGTGTGAGATGACTAGATGACTAGTTGAAGAAAATAGAGATCCTAGAGGATATAAAAATATCCGAGATCCCAGGAATTATAGGAGGTACTTCAATTCAAGAGACTACTGGGGCCCAAGAGAACAGAGAGAGAGCTAGCCCGAATGTTAGAAACCAAGAAGTCACGCACCATTTACTCAAACCAACCCATTCTCTAAGTCCTGACTTACTAACCCGTCCAGGAATTGTGGATGTGGAGACATGACCCCTACTCTAGAACACACTCAAGTAATTTACCAGAATACATGAAATGGATGTACGATCATAGTAAAAAATGAAGATCACATAAAAGAAAATTGTAAACAATCTTATGATTGCCCAAGAAAACCCTGTAGAGCAAAGGCCATTGTAAATCAAGGAGCTTGTCACAACTGTACACAATTAGGTAATTGGAGTAAGGAGTGCCCAGTGAGAAGACAAAACATAGTAGAATGGAAGAGAAACCAAGGAGCAATAAAGAAAGTAAAACAAGGAACACAGTAGCTGGTGTCAAGAGAATAAGGACTAAAGGAAACTAAAATGGGACGAGGGAGAGAAGATACAAACTTATTGTGCAGGAGGTACGGGAGTTGGGAAAGGAGCTATTGTACTAACTTGTTATTACGTTGTTGTGCCTGCAGGACAGTATAATATACAGCATACTACTATCTGGGGAGTGAGGTAAAGAGTATGTGGACCCTTGAGAACAGGCAGAAGACACAGCTCAGGTAAGGTAGCACCCCAGAAACAAAGACCAACTACAAGGAAGAAATGATACTGTCCTGTCCCTTTAAGATACATCTGGGAAGGCCAACAGATAGAGAAGGCTGCTCCTCAGTATCCTTACTCCTTTGAAACTAACATCAAAGAAGAAAAAGAAGATACCTACCCTAGTGCCCAACTTTAACTTCATCTAGCTTTTGACACCAGTGAAGGAAAAATAAAATAACACCATCCAACCATATCTAGAAGATACAGACAACCTGTGACGAATATTGGGGCAAACTCTAATTTGAAGAATTGAATTTAAATTTGAAAATAGACACTCCTCTGTGGTTTGTGGCAAAATACTCACTTTGCACCTAAATTTAGTTATAAAAATTAATTGATTTGAAAAAGGGCTTATGGGATATAGTTTTAAAATAATTAGAGAATTGATTGTTGACTTGGCATTCTTCTCTTGTCTCATCCATAGGAGTATAATCAAAGATGGGACAGGACTATTTAGTTGCTATCAAGAAAGGGACAGACTCTAGCAGATATCAGAAATTAAGACATACCCTGGAAATGTAAGGTGGTGGTATAGAATGATGATGTAGACTAGAAATTTAGATAATGAGTTCCCCTCAGAAGGTCAATACTAACCAACCAGAAAGTTACTTAGTGGTATGAGGAAATTAGTTATGAGAAAGAACCCCTATTGACCGAGAGATGCGCCTAAGTACTAAGGAAGAAGTACTGGAGGAAAAGTCTAAAGAATTAGGAGGAGGAATAAAGAAATGGGTGTTGAGGTATCAGAGTTGATGTATTTGACCGGTGGATCTAAATTGGTTAACCCTTGTTAGTAAAGCGGCTTCTATTATCAAGGTGGAAATAAATTGTCCCTAGATTCAGCATTCTTAATTGGCTTTATGATAAAATTGACAACATATGGAAATTGATTGATTAAATTTGAACAGCTGGGAACTCCACAGAAATCGGAATGGAATTGTGTTATCAACCACAAGCTGTGAAATGAGAAGGATGAGATGGACCTGAAACTTAAAATAGTAAATTGAAGGCTGAGACTGAATTTGGTTAAATTGAAACATTCTTCGTGGTTTGCTTTAAATAAGAGTTACGCTTGTAGGGAAATTTGGACTGAACCCAGCTGAAATTTATATGAGAAACCATCATCAGATATACATTAAGGAGCAGTGCGTGAATATGGAGAGGGCTGATTAGTGTTTATCCTAGGATAGTAAAGAGTATATTATAGAGCAGAATATAATAGAGATAGTTATAGTGAAATGGAAAAGGGATAGTATTGACAGAACAGAATTACAGTGGAATGTATGGGAAAACATTAGCACATGAATGGTAACTTGCTTTGTCCCAAGTTTTTCAGGAATTATAGGTTATAGGTTCGACTATGGAAAGGGATGGAAGAATGGGCAACCACACAGATGGAGGGAATACGCGCCCACAAAAAATCGGAGGTGAACTCATCAGACTGAAATTTTGAAGCTACGTCCACAAAAACCCGGGAAGCTTGATAAGATTCTGAGAAGAAACGTCATCGTCTTGTTGTTGTTAATAGATGGAGAATGCAACAGTCACACATATGTATATCTGGTTATCTGATTATCTGATTATTTGCTTATCATAAATGATGGTTTATCATATATGATAAACAAAAAGAAAGCTCCCAGGACACTAAAATTGAGGAAAGGCTTCTGTGCTGTTAGGCCATTTGGTCAATTTAAATGTACCTTCTGCAGAAATGGGACAAGCTGCAGAATGGTGCCAGCTTGTCTGGAGCCTAGATAAGATTTGCAGGGAAAGAATGGGACATCTGCAGATTCATATAATTAGGTGTAAATTGCATAATATGGATTGGGTGAATGCAAACCAGACACACACATTGTAAATATTGTTGCAAAGCTTTACTTGGCTAGATGTTGATTGGGTTAAATGTTGAGCCTTGTCAGGGTTTCTTGAATATCTGGGCAAATGTTGCTATGTTTGCTTCCTTCCAGAAGCTCCGTTTGAACACATAGTATTAGTTACTGTATTCTTGGGTTAGGGAAATGTCTATCATGTACAGTGTTAATCGATATCTGTTATTGGACTGTAAAGCGACCACCCCCAAATGGTTCGGCCCCTCAAGGTTTGGGGACCTATAAAAGGCCACTCCCACGAGGTCCTGTGTCAATCTTCTTGGAGAACGCTTGGGACTACGTGACCTTTTGGAGTGTCTCTGCACGAGGCTAGAAGGCCAAGCAGATAAAAGGATCAAACCCGCGGTGGTTAGGTATAGTAGTGGGGAACTGTTATTGTGTTTTTCTAAATTAAAGTTTAGATGCACATGTTTGACTCAGTATTTTATTGACTGAAACTAGACTGTAGGGAAGCATAGAACAAGCTATTTACATCGCGGACATACATAATCAATGGGGGAGCCTTGAGGGTTAATATATTGTGGGAAGTGATCTTTCACGCTCTATTGGAAGACAAAGGGATGGATAAGCATTGTTTTGAAATGATTATACTAATGAGCTAATTTGATGAGATGTAACATCATTGTTAATATTACTTGCCTGTGAGAAAATTAGTGACGGGGAGAATGATTTGGAAATTTTATTTAGAGCATATTGACTTTAATGAAATGGTGATTCTTTGCTTAAAAACTGGTTTCCCTTAAAACCAATCAGATAGCAAGTGAGACATAAGATTCAAGATTAATAATATTAGAAGGCAGGTAAGAATTAAAGCACAATCGAGGCAGTTAGGACATGAAGGAAAGCATCTGCCACCATGCAGTGCACCATTAATATTACATGAATTATTGTATGTGCAGCAAATTTAGCACAAATTTCTTAATTACATGCCACATTCAAATTAATTTCAATTTCTGAAGGTGATGTTCTTTATTGGGGAGAGGGTGATCCGATCCTCCAGATGTACCACTCCAATAATTAATTGAAACATAACCCTTGGACTGTGAGAGATACTGGACCAGTAGACTTTCTTGGCTATTGGATATTTCACCAATACTATAACATCATACTTTAAATTCACCCCTGTTTGAAATGTTACACAGTAGTATAATACATTTTCTAGTGAAAAGGGCGAGTTTAAAAGACATGTGAGAACAGGGTTCTGGTGAGTTTAAAATGACTGTGGGAATGGGACGTATATGCGTTTAGATTGAGAGTGAGAACAGGGACCTGATAAAATTAAAGTAAGTGCGGTAAGGAAGCCCAAGAATGTATAAAGTTGGTGTCAGAACTGAGTTCCAGTATGAATAAAATCACAGTGGACATGGGGCCCCAGTGAAGTTAAACTGTGTGTGATAGCAGTTTAGTTCTTCTTCTTGCGTGTGGCGTGCACAGCCTAAAGTTGAAGAACAACTTGTTCTATTTGATCTTATTTGATTGTGCACATCAGGTTGATTGCATTCGTTGAAACAGGGCGGATCACGTGAAAGTTGCAATCTCCCACCCCACAGTTTACTTTAGATTAATACTGTCACGTGTACCAAGGAACAGTGAAAAGCTTTTTTGTTACGTACTCTCCAGACGTAAACCAGCATCTGCAATTCCTTCTTGCCACACTTTGTACTGATACAGGATAAAGGGTATCATATTTAGTGCAAGATGAAGTCCGGTTCAAGCTCGAAAATCTACGATGCGGTTAGAACTGCTCTCGAGCTGATGATAGGATGGTTCAGTAAATTGAAAGGAGGTTGATTTGTGTGATGGTCTGCGCGATGTGTACGACACTGCAATTTCTTCCGGACTTGGATGTAGCTGTTCCCAAACCATGCTGTGATGCATCCTGATAAAATGCTTTCTACGCTTAATCTGTAGAAGTTAGTGAGAGATGTTGGGGACATGCCTAACTTTCCAAACCTTCTAAGGAAGTTGAGGCATTGGTGTACTTTCTTGGCCATGGCTTCAATGTGAATGGTCCAAGTCAAATTGCTGGTGATATTAATTCCTAAGACCTGGAATATGTCAACCATCTCTACTTTGGCACACTCAATGTACAACCAGGATGTGTATGCCATTTTGCTACCTCAAGTAAATTGCAATCTCCTTTATCTTGCTGGCATTGAAAGAGAGGTTGCCTTGGCATCAGGTTACGAGGTTCTCAATCTCCCTCCTGTACTCCATATCATCATAATTTGATATCCTGCCCACTGCAGTGGCGTTGTCTGTAAATTGAGTCTGATTGGTATTTAACTGCACAGTCATGAGTGTATAAGGAATATAGAATGCATCCTTGCGGGGCACCAGTGGTGAGGATTATCATAGGGGATGATTTGTCACCTTTCCTCACTGACAGTGGTCTGTTGGTCAGGAAGTCAAGGATCTAGTTGGCTGATAGTGGTCTGTTGGTCAGGAAGTCAAGGATCTAGTTGCCTGATAGTGGTCTGTTGGTCAGGAAGTCAAGAATCCAGTTGCAGAGACATGCTGACTCCAAGTTTCCAGAGATTGGGGATAAGCTCGGCTGAGATAATTGTATTGAAAGCAGAACTGTAGTCTATGAGTAGGAGGTTGACATAGTGCCCTTCTTATCTAGGTGTTCCAAGGATGAGTGTAAGGCTAGGGAGATAAATCATGGACCTGTTGTGTCAGTCGACAAACTGCAGTGCACCAGGGTTGCTTGGCAGGCTGGATTTAATCTGTTCCATTACCAACCTCTCAAAGCGCTTCATGGCACACACTTCACAACAAGGCCCAAGAATGGTTACAGTTGGTATGGGCATAGACGTCTGGCAAGTTTGAAGTAAATGTGGGAGCTGTGCCTGCGAATTTATGGATATGTGGAAACAAAAAAATGTGTGTGTTTATAATGAGCAGAGATTTAAAAGAATGTAGGAACAGGGCCGGTGTCGGACTGACTGACACTGAACCACAGGGATTACCAAACAATCGGATAGCTGATTATCTAACTTTGGTGGCGAATCTGTATAATTAATCCATGTGACTGCCAAACAAATGACAGCTAATTGCGAATGCATTTTATTTGAGAGGATTCCCGATACACCACATCTCTCATCAGAGACTACTGCTTGACCTTTGAATTGTTCGCTGTGGCTTATTGAGCGCAAAGTTAAAAGGTGAATTGCCTCTATTAAATTATTCACCTTCAGGATTCTGATGCCTCTGTCTCAACCATTCTTTGTGCGTGCTCTGATTACTGGGGGAGAAGGTAGTGACAAGCCACCTTCTTAAACTGTTGCGCTGCTTCTGATGAATGTACTCCCATAATACTGGTGGAATGGGAGTTTCCAGTAACAGCACAGGACCAACAATATATTTCCAGGATGGTGCAGAACAGGGAGAGGAAGTTGTTGGCCATTAAAGGCTAACCTTGCTGATGACATTAGCAACCAAGAATGAATTTATAATTGAGTGCCTAATCATGATGGAAGAAGCTCAAAGCACATCAAAAATTAACAGTAAAGTTTTCTCTCTTTGTAGGTGAAAGATGAGTAAGTAATGTTCTCATCTTTCACCTACAAAGAGAGGAAACTTTACTGTTCATTTTTGATGTGCTTAGAGCTTCTTCCGTCATAATTAGGCACTCCATTTTTAATTCATTCCTGTGATGCTAATGTCATCAGCAAGGTTAGCCTTTAATGGCCAACAACTTCCAAGAAATGAAGTAGGTTGATGAGGGCAAAGCTAGAGTTGTTGGATGTATGTCAATAAAGACTTTGATAAGGTTTGGCATGATAGGTTGCTCTGCAAGAATAGATTGCAGGGGATCCAGGGAGTGCTAGAAAAGTGGAAAGATAATTGGTATCATGGAAGAAAGCAGAGGGTGATTGGAGAATGGTGCTTTTCAGACTGGAGGACAACGACAAGTGTTGTGCCTCAGGGCCCATTCTTATTTATGGTTTAGATACGTATGGCCCACACAATGTTGTGGAGCAGAGGGATCTAGGAATATAGGTACATACTGTAATTCACTGAAAGTTGTGTCCCAGGTAGATAGAGTTGTAATAAAGGCTTTTAGTATATTGGCTTTCAGTAAGTAAGTAAGTAAGTAAGTAAGTAAGTAAGTAAGTAAGTAAGTAAGTAAGTAAGTAAGCAAGCAAGCAAGCAAGCAAGCAAGCAAGCAAGTAAGTAAGTAAGTAAGTAAGACATAAATAATCTGCCGGAAATAGCAGGGGACCGCGGGTCAAATGAGTTGGAGGAATTGAGTGAAATCCAGGTTAGCCGGGAAGCGGTGTTGGGTAAATTGAATGGATTAAAGGCCGATAAATCCCCAGGGCCAAAGTCAAGAATAGAACCCAAAACGGAATGGATTATATTTGGAATAATAGGAGAAGATACCAATTTAAATAAAGATCAAAATGTTTTTTTTAATTATGGGTTAATAATTGGAAAGAAATTGATACTTAAATTTTGGAAAAATACAACCACACCAACTGTTAAAATGTGGATTAGGAATATGATGGACATAGTACGCCTTGAAGAAATGAGACTCCGACTAATAGATAAATATGACCAATTCTTAAGGAGTTGGTCTCCTTTCATCGACTTTTTGGAATCATGTGTTGCAGCGGTACCGTAAGAATTGCCGATTTCAGTTCATGACGCGGATAGATCTACATCTCCGAATACAGATTTGAAAAATTCTCTTTTAAGGGGCCTTCTCTTCTATTTCTACTTTCCACTTTCTCTCTTCCTTTTTTTATTTTTTATATACACACTTCACGTTTTTCTACTCTCTACCATCTATTTTTCCACTTTTTCCCCTTTCTATTGTTTTCTTTTTCTTGTCCTGCTTACTTCCTTCTTATAACATAAAACTAGAGGTTGTACATAGAATGGATTACGGTATTACATAGTTGGCACCTAAAATTAGGTGCCACTGTACTGTTTTGTGCTGTATTAACTTCTAATAAAATAAACAAAAAAAAATTAAAAAAAATAAAAAATCCCCAGCACCAGATAGGCTGCATCCCAGATTACTTAAGGAAGTAGCTCCAGAAATAGTGGATGCATTAGTAATAATCTTTCAAAACTTTTTAGATTCTGGAGTAGTTCCTGAGGATTGGTGGGTAGCAAATGTAACCCCACTTTTTAAGAAGGGAGGGAGAGAGAAAACAGGGAATTACAGACCAGTTAGTCTAACATCGGTAGTGGGGAAACTGCTAGAGTCAGTTATTAAAGATGGGATAGCAGCACATTTGGAAAGTGGTCAAATCATTGGACAAAGTCAACATGGATTTACAAAAGGTAAATCATGTCTGACGAATCTTATAGAATTTTTTCGAGGATGTAACTAGTAGCGTGGATAGGGGAGAACCAGTGGATGTGGTGTATCTGGACTTCCAGAAGGCTTTCGACAAGGCCCCACATAAGATATTAATATACAAACTTAAAGCACACGGCATTGGAGGTTCAGTATTGATGTGGATAGAGAACTGGCTGGCAAACAGGAAGCAAAGAGTAGGAGTAAACGGGTCATTTTCACAATGGCAGGCAGTGACTAGTGGGGTACCGCAAGGCTCAGTGCTGGGACCCCAGCTATTTACAATATATATTAATGATCTGGATGAGGGAATTGAAGGCAATATCTCCAAGTTTGCGGATGACACTAAGATGGGGGGCAGTGTTAGCTGTGAGGATGATGCTAGGAGACTGCAAGGTGACTTGGATAGGCTGGGTGAGTGGGCAAATGCATGGCAGATGCAGTATAATGTGGATAAATGTGAGGTTATCCATTTTAGTGGCAAAAACAGGAAAGCAGACTATTATCTAAATGGTGGCCGACTAGGAAAAGGGGAGATGAAGCGAGACCTGGGTGTCATGGTACACCAGTCATTGAAAGTAGGCATGCAGCTGCAGCAGGCAGTGAAGAAAGCGAATGGTATGTTGGCTTTCATAGCAAAAGGATTTGAGTATAGGAGCAGGGAGGTTCTACTACAGTTGTACAGGGTCTTGGTGAGACCACACCTGGAGTATTGCGTACAGTTTTGGTCTCCAAATCTGAGGAAGGACATTATTGCCATAGAGGGAGTGCAGAGAAGGTTCAACAGACTGATTCCTGGGATGTCAGGACTGTCTTATGAAGAAAGACTGGATAGACTTGGTTTATACTCTCTAGAATTTAGGAGGTTGAGAGGGGATCTTATAGAAACTTACAAAATTCTTAAGGGGTTGGACAGGCTAGATGCAGGAAGATTGCTCCCAATGTTGGGGAAGTCCAGGACAAGGGGTCACAGCTTAAGGATAAGGGAGAAATCCTTTAAAACCGAGATGAGAAGAACTTTTTTCACACAGAGAGTGGTGAATCTCTGGAACTCTCGAGGCCAGTTCTTTGGCTATATTTAAGAGGGAGTTAGATGTGGCCCTTGTGGCTAAGGGGATCAGAGGGTATGGAGAGAAGGCAGGCATGGGATACTGAGTTGGATGATCAGCCATGATCGTATTGAATGGCGGTGCAGGCTCGAAGGGCCGAATGGCCTACTCCTGCACCTAATTTGTATGTTTCTATGTAATTTCTATGCAAGTAAGCAAGTAAGTAAGTAAGTAAGTAAGTAAGTAAGTAAGTAAGTAAGTAAGTAAGTAAGTAAGTAAGTAAGTAAGTAAGTAAGTAAGTAAGTAAGTAAGTAAGTTTGTTGGCCAAGTATTCACATACAAGGAATTTGCCTTGGTGCTCTGCCCACAAGTAACAACATGACATACAGTGACAGTTACGAATGACTCAGAAAACTTTAAACATTAATAACAATAAAACATTAATGATAAAACACCATTGATCAAGCATGTGAACCAACAAAATACCAGATCAAAGGGAAGCTACAGATTTTTGGCTGTTGAGTAGAGCAACTACTCGTGAATAAAAAACGTTTTTATGTCTGGCTGTGGCAGCTTTGACATTCCGGAGTCGCCTTTCAGGGGGAAGTGATTCAAAGAGTTTGTGGCCAGGATGAGAGGAGTCAGTGATGATCTTGCCCGCTCGCTTCCTGGCCCTTGCAGTGTGCAGTTCATCAATGGAGGGAAGGTTGCAGCCAATAACCTTCTCTGCTGATTGGACGATTCCCTGCAGCCTCCGGGTGTTGTGCTTGGTGGCTGTGCCAAACCAGACCATGATGGAGGAGGTGAGAACAGACTCTATGATGGCCATGTAGAATTGGACCATCATTGCCTGTGGCAGATTGTGCTTCCTCAGCTGCCGTAGGAAGTACATCCTCTGTTGTGGAGTCAATGGTAGCCCCCCGCTTAAGGTCCTTGGAGATGATGGTTCCCAGGAACTTAAAATACTCCACAGATGTGACTGTGGTGTTGTTGATGGTGAGTGGGGTAAGGGGAGGGGAGCTCTCCTAAAGTCTACAATCAATTCCACTGTCTTAAGAGCATTGAGTTCTAGGATGTTGCGATGGCACCAGGACGCCAGCTGTGACACTTCCTGTCTGTAGGTAGATTCCTCCCCATCCTGGATCAGTCCAATCAGGGTTGTGTTATCCGCAAACTTGTGAAGCTTGACAGAGGTGTCTG
Source organism: Leucoraja erinaceus (assembly GCF_028641065.1). Classification (NCBI taxonomy): domain Eukaryota; kingdom Metazoa; phylum Chordata; class Chondrichthyes; order Rajiformes; family Rajidae; genus Leucoraja; species Leucoraja erinaceus. The sequence continues at coordinate 34,895,694 of NC_073379.1, read as the reverse complement.
GGGAGGTGCAGTCGTTGGTGTACTTGGGGCATTGTGTATAGAAGTTGTGACGTTATGTTACAGTTGTACAAGACATTGGTGAAGCAACACTAGAGTACTGTGTTTAGTTTTGGTCACCCTGCAGAAGGAAACAGGTAATTAAATTGGAAATAATGAAGAGAATATTATTGTGGATGTAGCCAGGAATAGAAAAGACGCATCCTCGACCAGGTAGTGACTTGGAAATGGTTTCCCCTCTTCCCCTCCCACCCCCCGCCCACCCCCCCCGCCAGTTTAGAAGCAGATGCAACTAAAACAGCATCTAAAAGGCACTTGGACAGGTACATGCATATGAAAGGTGTAGAGGGTTATGGGCCAAATGTGGGCAGGTGGTGCTAGCACTGATGGAGTATTTTAGTCAGCATGGGCAAGTTGGACAGAAGGGCCTGTTTCCTTGCTGTATGACTACGACTCTATAACTCTCACGCCTCTTCTATCAAAAACACTCACTTTAAATACAACCAAGCTCAATTCCAACATTCATTTTAAACATACCAGAGCCACATTCTCACACTCACCACCTCTCTCACAAACATTTGGGGCCAGGTGCCTAAACTGGAAGAGCTGTACTGTAGATTAGTCAAGCAACAGCCTGACTTCATGGCACCTGTAGAATTAAACATAATGGACTACATTATCGTCCTCTGGGATACTGGCTTTGTTTAGAACCATGGTTAATTTTGCTCTAGTGTTATGTCAAATAATTAGAATTAGCTATGATCCACGATTGCTGGAAATAAGAAAGAAATTCTCAAAAGGTAATAAACAATGCAGCTCCCTCCCTCAAGCAAAAAACAACTGAAATGTTAAAGATTGAAAGAGACACATATTTCATAAATAAGGGTATTAAGTCCTTGAGGGCAAAGTCTGGTGTACAGGATTGATCACCTGATCACCTATACACATGTTGTAGAGCAAAACCGTCTCAAAGTAAGTAAGTAAGTAAGTAAGTAAGTAAGTAAGTAAGTAAGTAAGTAAGTAAGTAAGTAAGTAAGTAAGTAAGTAAGTAAGTAAGTAAGTAAGTAAGTAAGTTTATTGGCCAAGTATTTTGCCTTGGTGCTCCGCCCACAAGGAACAACATGACATACAGTGACAGTTAGGAACGACTCAGAAAACACTAAACATTAATAATAATAAGCCATTAATGATAAAACACCATTGATCAAGTATGTGAACCAACAAAATACCAGATCAAAGGGAGGCTACAGATTTTTGGCTCTTGAGTAAAGGCCTCAAAAATTACTGTTATGATTCTTTATCTTAATCCTCCAACTGAGCAGACAATTTATACTGGACAGGCCAAGTTTATTGGACATTATTGGGTGGGATTTTGAAGAATACACTGCTGATGCTGAAATAGCCTAAAAGAGAGTTGGCAGCGTGTGTTTTAAAAGTGTGGCTAGGTCTATTTCCTGGCCTTTTGCCACCTAAAGAAAATTGTCCTTGAAAGTGAAATGCTAGTTTAAAGAAATTGTGTTAGGCTTTAGGTTTTATGGTAAGTTGTTGGAAATTCCATGATGGAATAGGTTTACTCACTAAAGGAGAATAAAACAGAGCAACAGGGAATACAGATACAAATGATGGCAAAACACATTAGCAGAAGTAATAAGTGTTACAGGACTGTCAAGTGATTAAAAAGTTAATTGTGATTCATTGCACCATTAAAAGTGTGGTAGAATGTTAATCGCAGTTTTAATTGCATTATGAAATAATAAAAGTGTTTGCCTTTACATGTCGCGTGGAAAGAACTGCCTCTATTTTAATTGGCCTTATGAAAACCATTTGGTGTTTTTTTCTCCCTCAATATTTCAACAAAAACATTGCTAGGGTTTCTGATACTTCCACCAGTTCAAGGTGGTCAGGACCCTAAGGAAGGAACCTATGGAGGCCAAGTGTGTTCAAAGTAAAATGATAACTGGTGGGTGAGGTTGGAGGAAACGGCAGCAAGACATAAAGAAAGATGATGGATTGGAAAAGGTCATATCTATGTATTTTACATCTTTATTTTGTTTTGAATTAGTTTCTGCAATTAATACATTCAAAAATGTTATAAAGCAATTTGAACTTTGTCCAAGTCACAGCCCCAGTTGTAATGTTTCATTAAAATAAATATATTTCATTAAATACTACCATGGTGATTACACTTGACAGGTCATTAACAATAATTTTAATAGTTGCTCTGTCAGAAGATGAAATATACCAAAAATGGTTGACTCAGACAATGACTGATCTGAAGATAGGGGCGCCAGGGGGCGCTGCGTGATTGGCAATCCCGCCAACAGTCTGTCTGTTCTTTAATCTTTTTTTAATTTTTAGTGTGTATTAAAAGTTTGTGTAAATGTTCTTCGGTTTGTTTTATGTGGGGGGAGGGGGAAGGGGTCATGAGAAACTGTTTTTCAATTTCTTATCTTGCCGGAAATGCGCTTGATTTCTGGGTCGCATCTCCGGACGATCTGCAGCCTACCATCAATGGAGCTGGAGGCTACTCCTACTGAATTAAGCCCCACCGCGGGGTGTGGACCTAACATCGGAGCTGATCCCTTGCCTTGGGTTACTCCAACTGCGGCCTGCAGATTTACCATCAAGAGCTCGCAGTCTCGGGAGAGGCGGAGTAACGAAGCTCCAACCTGGGGTCCGATCGCCGATGTGGGGGAGCTGACATATCCCTGATGTGGGAGCTGATCACCCCGAGTTGGAGAGCTATGGGAGTCAAGATCGTCCCGTCAACGGAGGACTCAAGGCCCCCGACCACGGGAGAGCATAGAAGGGAAGAGATTTTAATTTTTTTTCCCATTCCATTACAGTAAAGAATGTGGAAGAGTCACTGTGGTGGATGTTTATGTTAAAATGTATTGTGTATGATCCTTTGCTTTTTATTTGCATGACTGACTTAGCAAATTAAATTCCTCGTATGTTGCAAAATAATAAAGTATTATTGCGATTGTGATTGATTGATTGTGATTGTAATGCCTGTTCTGAAGATGGACACAAAGTGCTGGAGTAACTAGATGAGTCAGGCTGCCTCTATAGAAAAAAAGAATGGGTAATGTTTCAGGCCGTGACCTTTCTTCAGAGTGAGTCTGAAGAAGGGTCCCAGCATTAAACGTCACCCATCGTATTTCTCCAGAGATACTGCCTGACGCGAGTTACTCCAGCACTTTGTATCTATCTTCAATATAAACCAGCATCTGCCATTCCTTTCCACACAATGCTTGCTCTGAAATTGATCCCCTATCGGCATTGGTAAATGTGTTATGCAGTTGTGTCATAGCCTTGGATTCTATAGGATTAATTATGGAGGATGGTGGTGAAACAATGATATGGACATGGATTGGGAAATAACATGAAAACCACAGGTCATTGATGTTGAGGTTTTCAAAGGAGTTTGAGTCAGTTTATTGTCCCATGTACCAAGGTGCAGTGAAAAGCTCTTGTTGCGTGCTAACCTGTCAGCAGAAAGACAATACATAATTACAATAAATCCATTCACAGTGTACATATACATAATAATGGGAACAACGTTTAATGCAAGATAATGTCCAATAACGTCCGATCAAAGATGGTCCAAGGGTTTCCAATGAGGTAGAAAGCAGTTCAGGACCGCTGTTTATTTGTTGGTAGGATGGATCCGTGAGAACAAGGAAGTGAAAGGAGAGAGATTATCATAGGAACTCCAGGCACCTGAAGACATTATCACCGGTGGTGCAATCGAAATCAGGAACTTATAAGAGGAACATAGAGATCATATTCGGCTGTAAGACATTATAAAGATGGCGAAAAGTGAGTAGAGATTTGAGTTCAAGAATGCCTGGCAGCTAGTGTGCATCAAAAATGTTGGAATGATTGGAAAACAGAACTAGCCAGCAGAGTATTGAGTGAAGGAAATGCATGAAGGAAAATGGGAGGCTCAGCAGGAAGGCATTAGGTCATAAGTTCATAAGTGATAAGAGCAGAATGAAATGGAATGGAATACTTTGCTGTCACATGTCGCCTTCACCCCGTAACCCCTTGACACCAGTTCTAATCAAGAATCTATCTATCACTGCCTTAAATGACTTGGCCTCCACAGCCTTCAGTGGAAAAGAATTCCACAGATTCACCACCCTCTGACTAAAGGCAAGGCACAACTTTGTCAAGGCACAACTCCTTTGTCAAAATGAGCAGGCAGTGATGAAGCAGAAGATAGGGTCACGCAAGATCATGTCTGTGTAAAATGATCTACAAAATTGATGTTGTCCTGGCAAGGCAGCTGATATCAGTCAGCTGAGAACTAATGAGAATTCAAAATTAATATTCTGCTCATGTAAACTGTTCACACATCGTTTATCTACTGACCAATCGAAGGAGATTTGTGTCATTTTTCTTGAGGGCATCTGAAGGTTTAAATGTGAGCTCTTTGTAATGGAATGTGCTCCAGGGTCTAATTGCATTCAAGGCAGGGCAATTTCCATTGATTGGCACTTAAAAATCACTTGAGCTCATCACAGCTCAGTTCCTCTGCTGACCTCCCAGTAAAATTGCCCAAAGAAACTGCTGGGACAAAACCATAAAAATGCATAAAATACCCATTATAAAATCACGAGTTAGTGTTCTTTAGACAGCAGTTCCAAGCCATTATTCATATTTTAATAAATAGCTTTATAGATAAATGTGCTACCCAACCATTCCATGTGTGAACCTTTCCTCTAGATTCCAATGGAAACATCTTGTCAGATTGACCAATGCTTGTTCCCGAAGAACAAGATTGATAAAACCACGTTACCCCAGGCAGGACAGCAGCCCAATTTGACTGTATTTCAGATTTTAGCAGATTATTCAGCCATCAGTGTCACACAACAGTATTAATCTGAGGTTAGTTTTGATTTGATCCAATTAAGAAAGATTTATTAGTTCAGCTAAGCTATAATGGAATTTCCTAACACACGACTGTCTTTAGGGGAATGAAACTGACAAAATAGAATTGAGCATAAGTATGGATCTTATTCACTTGAAGGAAGGTACATGTGTAACCTCTTTATAAACTGTTTTCTTTGAAGGATACTGTATAACTGAATCACTGGTGGAGCTTCAGGTCTTGTTCATCCAGGGTACAGGCATTGGGCCAAATGATTGCAGGTGAAGGATTTTTGTTTTGTGCCAAGCAATTGCATTAATTGGTGTCAGACAGAAGAAAAGAACAAATCCATCACTGTTGACACTTACCATTACATTTTCTCAATAGTGCCCCAACCCCTTTCCAATAAGGTAAGGAAATCCATAGGATCCATTTTTTCTGCCGTGATCTTGATCAGATAATTGTTATTGTTCTTTAATTTTGTGGTTTTCACTGTTCCCCTTTTATGCGCTTGTCAATATATTTTCCAACTAATTCCAGTTCTGTAAAAGAAAGGTCATTCCACTGAAAATTTAACTTTCTCAGAATATCTTGTCTGATTTATCAATTATTTCCAGCATTTTATATCTCAGATTTCTAATGTCCACATTGTTATGGAGCCATTTGCCTATCAGAATGAAAGACTGGCAATTAAGTGAATGGTCACCTTGGTAGGGATGATGGATGTATCTTGAATGAAGGATCGTGAGATGGGGTTAAAACTGTCAATTGAGATTTATCACCCCTTAGCACCATTCTCAGTTACACAGAATAGTTTCATCTTCTCTCAGATGAAAATGCCATGGGCTTTTACGATGGTCTATAGATCATTCCTCCCTCTTATTAAAATACCTTACCATGATTTTTTTTAATTTCTGGACAAACCTGGATTATTATCAAAGACATCATATCTATCTATTATATATTAAAACTGTGTGTGTGTTTGTGTGTGTGTTTGTGTGTGTGTGTGTGTGCGTGTGTGTGTGTGTGTTTCTGTGTTTGTGGGTGCCAGATTCGGCCTTTGATGTGTGTGTTCGTTGCTACTCCAACACCACACGCTGAAACTCCGAGATGTTTTCCCTTTCGGTAGAGATTTCACTTTTACATTCTCAAATCCACTCCTCATTAAATGTTGTCGTGTTTATGTACACATTTTCAATAAAATCCTTCTTCCCCCTCCCCCCCAAAAATGTCAAAATGTAAAACAAACAGCTCTCACCCACAGAATGTTGGTGAAAGTTCCATCGTGTGTGTCACAGATGTCCAATCGGAATGGATCTCATTTACATATGCCCCAGCCCCAGCCCCAGCATCCCCCCCCTCTCCAATCCACCCCTCGCAGTGTCCAATGTTGATCTCATTTTCAAATGTGTAAATTGTGAAAGTGCGTGATCACGTGTGTGGGAATAGAGACAGAGGAAGGGGGGGGTGATAGGGAATGGTGAATAGATAGACTGACCCTACCCCTCCCCCTTCCACTCTCCATCCCCACTCTCCCCCCACCCCTCACGCCTTCCCTCCACACTCTTCACCCTCACATCCCTACCCCATCTCCTTCCTCCATTCCCTCCCCCACCTTTCCCTCCCCATCCCTCTCACCTCCCCTCCCCTCTCTCCTCCCCCTCTCCATCTCCCTCTCCTCACACCCTCTCCCCCTCCTCTCTCCCTCCTCTTCGCACCACCATCCCTCCCACCCCCCCCCCACCCACCCCATTCCCTCTCCCCCTCTCTCCCCCCACCCCTCCCCACCCCCTCCCCCTCCCTTCACCCCATCCTCTCCCTCCCTCTCCCACTTCCCTTCCCCCCCAACTCCCCCCCAACTCCCCCCCTCCCCTCCCTCTCCCCCCTTCCCTTCCCCCTCTCTAGTTGTTGGTAGGATGGTTAAGTTATCTGATAACAGCTGGGAAGAAACTGTCTCTGATCTGAAGGTGTGCGTTTTCATACTTCTATACCTTTTACCTGATGGGACAGGGAAGAAGGAGGAGTGGCCAAGGTGCAACTCAAATTGTCAAATATTTAACAGAAAGCACAACAAGTTAAGACTTCCACATAAGAATGGGATATATGCTAACATTTCAGACATATTCATAATATCAACCTTTTAAGTTATTTTAGCTTTTCAAGGCCATTGAGATTGTTCAACAGAAATTATGTTCTAATATTTAAAACTCTGTAACAACCCATTTAACGGGCTAGGGTTTACAGTAAGTATCTATCTATCTATATCTATCTACATATATATAAAACTCAAATCCATCCGTCTGCCTGCAGTACGGATCCCTTCCTGCCTTTCGATTCGTGCCCGATACTCGCAGATGTCCAATCGGAATGGCCGATGCTCGCAGATGTCCAATCGGAATGGATTCATTTGCATGTACGGCTGCCGGCTGCATTTCTTCCTTTGATTCATTGCCACGCCCAATCCAGACGCTCAATCTCCGAGATATTTTCCATTTCGGTAGAGATTTTGCTTTTCTTTCTAAGTATCCACTCCTCATTTCATTTTGTCGTGTTGAAGTACATGTTTTTAATCAAATCCTTCTCCCCCCCCCCACCCACCCCCAAGTATTTCAAAAATAAACAGGCTTCTCCATTTACATGTCAGCTTTCAACACACTTCGAAACAAAGTTGCAAGAGAGGAACACTGAACTTTTCACTGCTGCAGCAGGCAGGGGAGGGCTGCAATATTACATTTGGGAACGGGCTCAGTTCCAATGGAGGAGACGGGTGCATGGTGGAATATTGGGTTGGGGGATCACACCATTGGGGGAGCAAAACTCAAATCAGTCCGCCTGCAGTACGGATCCCTTCCTGCCTTTCGATTCGTTCCCGCCGTGCGATGTCACAATGCCCGATGCTCGCGGACGTCCAATCGGAATGGATCCATTTGCATGTACGGCTTTCCGGCTGCGTTTCTTCCTTTGATTCTCCGCAACTCCGAAACCGGACGCAGAATCGCCGACGTCTTTTCCATTTCGGTAGAGATTTCGCTTTTCTTTCTAAGTATCCGCTCCTAATTACATTTCGTCGTGTGTGAGTACACTTCTTTAATCAAATCCTTCCCCCCCCCCCCCCCCCCCCCCCCCCCCCCCCCACCACCTCAATATTTTAAAAAGAAACTGGATTCTCACCCACAGAAGCAGCACCAGCCCATGGTGAATGTTCCATCGTGTGATGTCACAATGCACAATGTTCACAGATGGCTAAACGGATTGGATTCATTTACATATGCCTTTGCAGGAGCCCAGCCCCTGGTCAACGTTCCATCGTGTGATATCATAATGCCCAATGCTCAAATACATTGTTGCCATAGAGAACGCTCAGCGATTATTCAAATTCTTCACTAACTGTCATTCTGGTTTTGCTTGTGAAGTGAAAAGTCCTGAATTGCATTTGTCTGATGCAGGAAGATTGTTCCAGATGTTGGGGAAGTCCAGGACACGCGGGACACAGTTTAAGGATAAAGGGGAAATCCTTTAGTACTGAGATGAGGGAAACATTTTTCACACAGATAGTGGTGAGTCTCTGGAACTCTCTGCCACAGAAGGTAGTTGAGGCCAGTTCATTGGCTATATTTAAGAGGGAGTTAGATGTGGCCCTTGTGGCTAAAGGGATCAGGGGGTATGGAGAGAAGGCATGTACGGGATACTGAGCTGGATGATTAGAGTAAAGAGTGCAAAGAGTAGGAGTAAACGGGTCCTTTTCACAATGGCAGGCAGTGACTAGTGGGGTACCGCAAGGCTCAGTGCTGGGACCCCAGCTATTTACAATATATATTAATGATCTGGATGAGGGAATTGAAGGCTATATCTCCAAGTTTGTGGATGACACTAAGCTGGGGGGCAGTGTTAGCTGTGAGGAGGATGCTAGGAGACTGCAAGGTGACTTGGATAGGCTGGGTGAGTGGGCAAACGTTTGGCAGATGCAGTATAATGTGGATAAATGTGAGGTTATCCATTTTGGTGGCAAAAACGGGAAAGCAGACTATTATCTAAATGGTGGCCGATTGGGAAAGGGGGAGATGCAGCGAGACCTGGGTGTCATGGTACACCAGTCATTGAAGGTAGGCATGCAGGTGCAGCAGGCAGTAAAGAAAGCGAATGGTATGTTAGCTTTCATTGCAAAAGGATTTGAGTATAGGAGCAGGGAGGTTCTACTGCAGTTGTACAGGGTCTTGGTGAGACCACACCTGGAGTATTGCCTACAGTTTTGGTCTCCAAATCTGAGGAAGGACATTATTGCCATAGAGGGAGTGCAGAGACGGTTCAACAGATTGATTCCTGGGATGTCAGGACTGTCTTATGAAGAAAGACTGGATAGACTTGGTTTATACTCTGTAGAATTTAGGAGATTGAGAGGGGATCTTATAGAAACTTACAAAATTCTTAAGGGGTTGGACAGGCTAGATGCAGGAAGATTGTTCCCGATGTTAGGGAAGTCCAGGACAAGGGGTCACAGCTTAAGGATAAGGGGGAAATCCTTTAAAACCGAGATGAGAAGAACTTTTTTCACACAGAGAGTGGTGAATCTCTGGAACTCTCTGCCACAGAGGGTAGTTGAGGCCAGTTCATTGGCTATATTTAAGAGGGAGTTAGATGTGGCCCTTGTGGCTAAGGGGATCAGGGGGTATGGAGAGAAGGCAGGTACGGGATACTGAGTTGGATGATCAGCCATGATCATATTGAATGGCGGTGCAGGCTCGAAGGGCCGAATGGCCTACTCCTGCACTTAATTTCTATGTTTCTATGTTTCTATAAGCCGTGATCATATTGAATGGAGAATGGTGCAGGCTCGAAGGGCCGAATGGCCTACTACTGCACTTAATTTCTGTGTTTCTATGTGTCCCTCTCCTCACCCCTCTCCCTCTGCCACCCATCTCTCTCTCCCCACCCCCCTTCCCTCTCTACCACCACCCCCTTCCCCCTACCTCTCTGCCCCTCTTCTACCACTCCCGCTACCCCTCTACCCCTCCCTCCCTCCCCACTCTTCCACTTCTCTCTCCCTCTCTCTCCTCACCCACTCCTCACCCCTCTCCCATCCCCTCCCCTCCCCCCACCCCCTTCCCTCTCTACCCCACCCCCTACCTCTCTCCCCCCACACCCATCCCCTATCCCTCTGTCCCTCTTCCATCACTCCCGCTACCCCTCTCCTCCTCCTCCCCACTCTTTCCCCCTCTTTCCCCCCACCCCTCTCCCCATCCCACCCTGCTCCCCTCCCTCCCCATCCCGCCTCCCCCAAAGCTCTCTCCCCATCCCTCACCCCCTACCCCGCTCTCCTTTCCCTCCCAAATCTATCCCGTTTCCTCCTCCTCCCTCCCCTCTTCTCACCCCCCCGCAAACGCCGTTGGGGAAACAGACCATAGAGGGAGTACAGAGAAGGTTCAACAGACTGATTCCTGGGATGTCAGGACTTTCAAATGAAGAAAGACTGGATAGACTTGGCTTGTACTCGCTAGATTTTAGAAGATTGAGGGGGGATCTTATAGAAACTTACAAAATTCTTAAGGGGTTGGACAGGCTAGATGCAGGAAGATTGTTCCAGATGTTGGGGAAGTCCAGAACAGGGGGTCACAGTTTAAGGATAAGGGGGAAATCCTTTATGACCGAGATGAGAAAAACATTTTTCACACAGAGAGTGGTGAATCTCTGGAATTCTCTGCCACAGAAGGTAGTTGAGGCCAGTTCATTGGCTATATTTAAGAGGGAGTTAGATGTAGCCCTTGTGGCTAAAGGGATCAGGGGGTATGGAGAGAAGGCAGGTACAGGATACTGAGTTGGATGATCATCCTTGATCATATTGAATGGTGGTGCAGGCTCGAAGGGCCGAATGGCCTACTCCTGCACTTAATTTCTATGTTTCCCTCTCCTCACCCCTCTCCCTCTCCTCACCCCTCTCCCTCTCTCCCTCACCCCCCTTCCCTCTCTAACCCACCCCCTTCCCTCTCTTTCCACCCGCCCCCTTCCCCCCTCCCCCCTCCTCCTCCCTCTCACTCCCCTCTCTTTCCCGTCTCTCCCTCCACCCCTCTCCCCCTCCTCCCCTCCCTCCCCATCCCCCCCTCCCCCACATCTCTCTCCCCATCCCCCCTCACCCCCAACCCGCTCTCCTTTCCCTCCCAAATCTGTCATGTTTCCTCCTCCTCCTCTCCCCCCTCCCTCCCCTCTTCTCACCACCCCCCCCCTCCCCCCACCTGTGAGTTTGGGGGGTGGTTAATTTGAGTGTGATGCCGCAGCTCCTACTTCCCCTCCCCCTCCCCCCCCCCCCCCCCCCTGCAAACGCTGTTGGGGAAACAGACCCAACGGGTCTGCACTTGGTCTAGTAATATATAAGAATTGAATTCAAAGGTTATACACAGTGCAGCCTATAGATATGTAGGGTATCTAAATGTCTATGTGTAGCTATGCTTTAACAGTTTAATTATGTTTAACAAGCTCCCTAAGTACCTGTCAGTGCTAATGTTGACTACTTCTGCTATCATAATCATAAAGTCTAGGGCAAAGTTTTAACACTAACTGTCATAGCTTGGCAATGCATCTGTAAGTCAACTGTCTATTTCTCTCCACAGATGCTAGATGACGGGGGTATGGAAAGAAGGCAGGTACAGGATACTGAGTTGGATGATCAGCCATGATCATATTGAATGGCGGTGCAGGCTCGAAGGGCTGAATGACCTACTCCTGCATCTATTTTCTATGTTTCTATGACCATTGGGTTCCTCCAGCAGCTCTCCTCTGTTTTTCATTCAACCTCAACTCATTGACTATTGGCACCACGATCTGTGCTTCTGTTACCCATAATAAGGTTTCAAGTCAAGGCAAGTCCACTTTATTGTCATATACACAATGAGATACAGGTGCTGATCAAGAAACCTGTGATAAGGGCATAGGTGTTGTGTGTTAAAATACTTCTATAACAAAATGGAGATTTTTAATTTAAAGATGTTAAAAGCATCTGTGTCAGTATTTGTAATCACAGTTTGTTGTAAAAATCTATCCGTTGATTAAAATAGCAATGTGATCCTACATTTTAATGGAGATTCTACTGTTGGTTAACATAGGAAAAGGCTTTTTACATTTCGCTGCCAATTATGATGATAATCAGCTCGGCAACGATGGTTTATGATAAAATAATGATACTGTGATTGACTGCATAGCGATTTAGAGATATTATTATGCTTGATATCTTTCTCTAATGATTGCAGTGTCTTAATTGTTCCGGGAATGAGCTAGTGTTACAAAAACTAATCAGTCTGGAGATATGAGGTCATCGTTGTAGCTGGAGAGTTAAGGTTATTTTTTTAATTAAACCTGCAATGAAAAAATCTGGTTTCAGGAATGGTGACCATAAACTTACTGGGCTGTCATTAAAATAAAACTTCTGGTTCTCTGGTGTCTCAAGTGAACGAAGTCTGCTCTCTTTAACTGGTCATCCCAAATGTTATTCCAGCCATGGAACATAATGGTTGAATTCTTAGCATCCTCTGAAATGTGCTGGTAAGTCATTAGGTTCAAAAGCAGTTAGGGATGGGCAATTAATTCTGACCCAGTCATGTAGTTTGCTGCATGGAAAGCTTGGAGTCTCAACCTCAATGTCCTTGGCACAGCTTGGTACTTGGTTTGCAACCTCTTCACAGACTCTGAAGATTTGTATTCTGGACCTACTCTTGACCCTTGCATGCAAAAGTCTTGGCTGCTTTTCATGTGCAACAGTGAGGTAGGGATGGCATCTTTCAGGATCTTCACTGTTCTCTCAGCAGATGGCAATAACTTTGTGGTACTACAGAAACATTGCTTCTGGTGTCCTGGGAAAGATTTATTCCTCAGTGAGCATAGGTTTGAAAAAAATAGATTGTTTTCATATCATTGTGATGGGATCTTGCTGTGCATAATGGATTACCAGGATTACCACTACATTACAATTGCAACTTTAGAAATGTATATGCAGGAAGAAACTGCTGGTTTACACCAAAGATACAATGCATTCAGAAAGTATTCAGACCCCTTCACTTTTTTTCACATTTTGTTACATTGCAGCCTTATTCTAAAATGGATTAAATTCATTTTTTCAATCATCAATCTACACACAATACCCCGTAATTAAAAAATCCAAAACAGGTGTTTAGAAATATTTGCAAAGTAATTAAAAATAAATAACTGAAATATCACGTTTACATACTATACTGTAAGTATTCAGAACCTTCACTCAGTACTTTGTTGAGGCACCTTTGGCAGCGATTGCAGCCTCATGTCTTCTTGGGTATGACACTACAAGTTTGGAACACCTGTATTTGGGTAATTTCTCCCATTCTTCCCTGCAGATCCTCTCAAACTCTGCCATGTTGGATGGGGAGCATCGATGCACAGCTATTTTCAGTTCCCTCCAGAGATATTTGATCAGATTCAAGTCCGGGCTCTGCTAGGCCACTCAAGGACATTCACAGACTTGTCATGAAGTCACTCCTACATTTGCTTGGCTGTGTGCTTAGGATCGTTGTCCTGCTGGAATGTGAAGTTCTGCCCCAGTCTGAGGTCCTGAACGCTCTGGAGCAGGTTTTCATCAAGGATAACTCTGTACATTGCTCCGCTCTTCTTTCCCTCGATCCTGACTAGTCTTCCAGTTCCTGCTGCTGAAAAACATCCCCACAGCATGATGCTGCCACCACCATGCTTCACCGTCGGTATGGTATTGGCCAGGTGATGAACGGTGCCTGGTTTTCCTCCAGATGTGACAGTTGAATTTGAATTTGAATTTGATTCCTTTATTGTCATTCAGACCTTTCGGTCTGAACAAAATTACATTGCCTGCAGTCATACAGTAACAATAAATAACAAAACATACAATAAACACAAATTAACATCCACCACAGTGAGTTCACCAAGCACATCCTCACTGTGATGGAGGCAAAAGACTTAGTCTCTGTCTCTTCCCTCCTTGTTCTCCCTCTGCGCTGAGGCGATCGATCCAGGCCGAAGATGCCGCCCTCCAGTCCAGCGGACCTCCGTGGTGATGTCGCCACTGCCGAAAGCCAGAACGCCACAGCCTCAGCTCCGAGTCCCGCTGCATCAGCTCCGAGTCCCGCTGCATCAGCTCCGAGTCCCACTGCATCAGCTCCGAGTCCCGCTGCAACAGCTCCGAGTCCCGCTGCAACAGTTCCGAGTCCCGCAGCCTCAGCTCTGAGCCCCGCTGCATCAGCTCCGAGTCCCACTGCAACAGCTCCGAGTCCCGCTGCCCCAGCTCCGAGTCCCACAGCCTCAGCTCCGGGCTGCTGCATCAGCGCCGAGTCCCACTGCAACAACTCCGAGTCCCACTGCATCAGCTCCGAGTCCCGCTGCAACAGCTCCGAGTCCCGCTGCAACAGTTCCGAGTCCCGCAGCCTCAGCTCCGAGCCCCGCTGCATCAGCATCGAGTCCCGCTGCAACAGCTCCGAGTCCCGCTGCCCCCGCTCCGAGTCCCGCAGTCTCAGCTCCGGGCCGCTGATCAAAGCTGGAACGCCGCATCAGCGAGTCAGGCCACTGCTGCCTCGGCCCTGATGACGGCCAGCCTCACGTTGGTAAGTCCTGGCTGGCTCTGCCTCCGGAGCCTCGAGGTCGGTCACTGGTTAGAGACCGCCAGCTCCGCCATTAGGCCTCAGCGTAGATGGAGGCAGAGAAGGGGGATACGACAAGAAAAAGTTGCATTCCCCCCGAAGGGAGAGACAAAAAACATGTTTCACCCCCCCCCCCCCCCCCCCCCCCCCCCCCCCCCCCCACACAACCTAACTAAACTAAAACTTAGCCAAAACAAGACAGAAAAAACAACAACAAAAAGTAAAGACAGACGGACTGCAGGCGAGCCGCAGCTGTTAACAGCGCCGCCACTTCCTGAAATTCAAAGAGTTCAATCTTGGTTTCATCAGACCAGAGAAATTTGTTTAGGTGACTTTTGGCAAACTCCAAGCGGGCTGTCATGTGCCTTTTACTGAGGAGAGGCTTCCGTCTGGCCACTCTACCATAAAGGCCTGATATGTGGTGTATTGCAGATATAGTTGTCATTCTGGAAGGTTCTCCCATCTCCACAGAGGAACTCTGGAGCTCTGTCAGAGTGACCATCGGGTTCTTGGTCACCTCCCTGACCAAGGCCCTTCTCCCCCGATTGCTCAGTTTGGCCAGGCGGCCAGCTCTATGAAGAGCCCTGGTGATTTCAAAGTTCTTCCATTTAAGAATGACAGAGGCCACTGTGCTCTTCGGAACCTGCAATGCTGCAGAAATGGTTTTATATCCTTCTCCAGATCTGTGTCTCGGAGGTCAACGGACAATTCCTCCATCTTCATGGCTTGGTTTTTGCTCTGACATGCACTGTCAACTGTGAGACCTTAGATAGACAGGTATGTGCCTTTCCAAATAATGTACAATCACTTTAATTTACCACTTGTGAACTCCAATCGTTGTAGAAACATCCCAAGGATAATCAATGGAAACAGGATGTACCAAAGCTTAATTTTGAGTGTCATATCAAAGGGTCTGAATACTTATGTAAATGTGATATTTCTGTTATTTCTTTTTAATTACTTTGCAAAAATTTCTAAACACCTGTTTTCGCTTTTTTATTATGAGGTATTGTGTGTAGGGTCTGAATACTTTCTGAATGCACTGAAGACATCAAATGCTGGAGTAACTCAGTGGAATAGGCAGCATCTCTGGATAGAAGGAAAGGGTGACATTTCGGGTCAAGACCCTTCTTCAGACATAAGTTACTCCAGATTTTGTGTCTACTTTAGTAATGTATGTAATTAGTATTGGTTGATTATTGTCAAGTGTGGTGAGATACAGTTCATTGGTTGTAAACTGCTCTGTGAAGTCTTGACTTGTCCTAAATAACACAGGTGGTTTTATTCTGTCTATATATTAATGTGCTATCATGTAAGGCAAAATATGCATCGTGCAAAATTTAAACATGTTAAGTGGGTTTATTTATTTGATTACATATTTTGTTCCTGACTCTTACTCTCACATAAAAGATTTTTTTCAGAGGGAGCTAACTCACTGGTGGAGTTTTGACCTTGGGTATGAATGGACTATAGAGAGCCTAGACAATGAAGGACATTACATTCCCAGCAAGGAACATAGCTGCCTCCCACCAACAAAGTGACAAAATAAGTGTGCTGTGACGATGATTTGTCTTTTCTCAAAGCGGTTACTTTTTTCCTTTCTCAGAGATCTGATGGTAATAAGAAAAACTATGCCATCATCAGTACATAAAAATATCCCCATTGCAGCAATCTCTTACAATGCATTGTGTTTCCACCAGTAATTTATGACAAAATAATCAGCAATGCAATTGCTTACCGGAAAGGTTCCGATGACGCACGGGTTGAATAATGTTGAGCAAAGCTGTGGCCAGAGCAAAGCACACACCCCAATCTTTCCCAAAGAAAGCCAGCTTCCACGTGAATTTTCTACATCTGCCATTCTTTACTTCCCGTCTGTGTAAGACTAATAATTTGGATCATGCTATAATTAATTTTGGCCTTCACCCAGACGGAGCTGGTTGATTAATTTGCTGGGTTTTTTACTGCCTTGAAGCTGAAAAGCTTGGCAAGTCCATAAAGCCTCCACTCTATCTACATCTGCAGTTTATAGGGTCATGAATGAAATGAATTGGGGTAATTCTCATCAATGGGCCCAAGGTACAATATGGCCCGCAGTATATAATAGCTATGTAGCTACAATTTACTGCTGGAGAAGGAAATGCAATTATTTACTTTAATAGGACAAAATTAATTAATTGAGATTTGTTGCTCAGCTTAAGGGTGAGCTACATATTTATGTCTATCCTTTGCATTTGATGTTTTTGATTACAATCCCATATTCATTCATAGCCTTTTGATCTAAATAACCACATGATACTGATATCTTAATGCTGTATAGTTACACCTCATGCTGATGCAACAAAAACCTACATTTAGTTGGTATTATTGATGTGGTAATATATTGCAGTGCATCACGAGAACACTCTGTTGGTTAATTAGTTTGTAGATGACAGCAAAATTGATAGAGTTGTGGACAATGACAAAGGCTGTCAAAGTATACAGTGGGATATAGATCAGCTACTTAAATGAACAGAAGAATGGCATTTGGGGTTCAATCTAAAGAAATGTGAGGTGTTGCACTTTTTGAGGTCAAAAGTATGGATAATGTATACAGTTAACAAGATCATCTTGGAGTCCAAGTCCATAACTCCCTGGAAGTGGCAACACAAGTAGATATTGGTAAAGAAGGCTTATGCCATGCTTAGCTTTATTAGGTGGGCCATTGAGTGTTAAAGTCAGCAAGCCATGTTGCAGCTTTGTAAGACATTAGTTAGGCTGCATTTGGAGTATCGTTTGCAGTTAGAACATAGAATAGACAGCACAGGAACAGGTCCTTCGGCCCACAATGTCTGTGTTGAACATGATGCCAAGACCACCCTTATCTGCCCGTACATTATCCATATCCCTCCATTCCATGTTTTATCTCAATATGCTTATCCAAAAGTCTCTTAATTGCCACTATTGTATCCATCACCACCTCCAATTGCACATTCCAGGCACTCATTACCTTCTGAATTTAAAAAAAAACTTGCCCTGCACATCTCCTTTACATTTTGCCTCTTTTACCTTCACGCTATGTCGTCTAGAATTTGATATTTCTATCCTGTGAAAATAGTTCTGTCTGTCCACCCTATCTGTGCCTATCATAATTTTATATACTTCTGTCAGCTCTCCCCTGGCATTCCAGAGAAAACAATCCAAGTCTGTGTGTCCTCTCCCTGTGCCTAATTCCCTCTAATTGAGGCATCATTCTGGTATACCTCCTCTGCACCTTTTTCAAAACCTCCTTCCTGTAATGAGGCAGCCAGAACTGCATGCAATGCTCCAAATGAAAGCAAGTAAATCATATATCGATCTACTTGTGTCGCCACTTTCACTCACAATGCGAGTAATATACATGAATCACGATAACCCACTGTACATCAGTGCTGTCCAGTTACCCATTACAGGGAGGATGTGAAGGCTTTGGAAAGAGTGCAAAAGAGGGTTTACCAAAATGCTGCATTGATTAGAGGGTATTACCTATAAGAAGGGGTTGGACAGACTTGGTTTGTTTACATTGGAAAATGGGAGGTTTCGAGTCTATATACTTATATAGAAGTATATAAATTACATGGATAGGGTCGAGGGTCAGAAACTTTTCTCAGGGTGAAAATGTCAAAGGCTGGAGGGTATAGCTTTGAGGTGAGCGAGGCAAAGTTTAAAGGAGACGTGTCAAGGAAGTTTTACATTACACAGATAATGCTGAGTGACTAGAGGCACTGGCAAGGGTGATGGTGTTGGCAGATGCGATAGTGGCATTTAAAAGGATTTTAGATAGGTGGATGGATATGCAGGGAATGGAGGGATATGAATGCAAGCAGAAGCAATTAGTTTAACTTATCATCATGTTTGGCACTGAAATTGTCGGCCAAAGGACTTATTTCTCTGTTGCACTATTCTATGTTCTGAATCCATCAAACAAAATTTGACAACAAGGCACCTGGAGAAATTAAGATAATTTCAGGTGGGTCCTAATAATTTATCCGAAGGGAAAAGAAGAGCTAATGAGGCAGAAAAAAAATCAGAATTAATTCCAAGACAGACTTGAGTCTTTGACTGATTAAAGAATTGGGATGTATCCAAACCAGAACTGATGGAGTGGATATACCACAAATAATCATAACGTTGGAAGAGATTACAGAGGAAGGCGAGGGGGGAGGTAGGATGGGGGTCTGTGGAAATTTAAAAACATATATGTCGGTTTTGATTTGAGGTGGTGCTGGATTGGGAATTGTAGATGTCCACACAAACTTAAAGCACAAGGCATTGGGGGTTCAGTATTGATGTGGATAGAGAACTGGCTGGCAAACAGGAAGCAAAGAGTAGGAGTAAACGGGTCCTTTTCACAATGGCAGGCAGTGACTAGTGGGGTACCCCAAGGCTCAGTACTGGGACCCCAGCTATTTACAATATATATATTAATGATCTGGATGAGGGAATTGAAGGCAATATCTCCAAGTTTGCGGATGACACTAAGCTGGGGGGCAGTGTTAGCTGTGAGGAGGATGCTAGGAGACTGCAGGGTGACTTGGATAGGCTGGGTGAGTGGGCAAATGTTTGGCAGATGCAGTATAATGTGGATAAATGTGAGGTTATCCATTTTGGTGGCAAAAACAGGAAAGCAGACTATTATCTAAATGGTGGCCGATTGGGAAAGGGGGAGATGCAGCGAGACCTGGGTGTCATGGTACACCAGTCATTGAAGGTAGGCATGCAGGTGCAGCAGGCAGTAAAGAAAGCGAATGGTATGTTAGCTTTCATTGCAAAAGGATTTGAGTATAGGAGCAGAGAGGTTCTACTGCAGTTGTATAGGGTCTTGGTGAGACCACACCTGGAGTATTGCGTACAGTTTTGGTCTCCAAATCTGAGGAAGGACATTATTGCCATAGAGGGAGTGCAGAGACGGTTCACCAGACTGATTCCTGGGATGTCAGGACTGTCTTATGAAGAAAGACTGAATAGACTTGGTTTATACTCTCTAGAATTTAGAAGATTGAGAGGGGATCTTATAGAAACTTACAAAATTCTTAAGGGGTTGGACAGGCTAGATGCAGGAAGATTGTTCCCGATGTTAGGGAAGTCCAGGACAAGGGGTCACAGCTTAAGGATAAAGGGGAAATCCTTTAAAACCGAGATGAGAAGAACTTTTTTCACGCAGAGAGTGGTGAATCTCTGGAACTCTCTGCCACATAGGGTAGTTGAGGCCAGTTCATTGGCTATATTTAAGAGGGAGTTAGATGTGGCCCTTGTGGCTAAGGGGATCAGGGGGTATGGAGAGAAGGCAGGTACGGGATACTGACTTGGATGATCAGCCATGATCATATTGAATGGCGGTGCAGGCTCGAAGGGCCGAATGGCCTACTACTGCACTTAATTTCTATGTTTCTATGTTTCTATGTACGTCAATGAGCACAGTGGAGGTAAGTGAATGGACCATGCAAGTTTTAAATCCCACCACTGCATTCTACTACATTCTGTTCTTCAGAATATATATCATGTCTGTGATATTTCCTCTTCCAGCCTAGAAAAGTGTTTAGTTTTGAGGTAGATTTGTCACAGAATTATATTGTAAGAATAAAAGTGTTGTATATTTGTTTGAAAATGTCAGTGCCTTTAACCTAGTTAAATATTCATTATTTCCACCACCAGCACACGATTAGTGCTTTGTGTACTATCTATAGTTGCTCATGCAGGCAACTCCATGATTACCTAACAAGCACACAATCCCAAACACCAAGAGGGGCAAGGATACCAGGTGCATGGGAATGCTCTGTTGACAGGTTCTGTATTACTCATTTCTAAGCTTCTAGTTACCAGTCTAGTTTCAATAAAAACACTGAATCAAGCACTTGAAACAACTAAATTTTATTTTAATAAAAGTGCATTACAGTTCAACTGCTGTACCTACCCCCAATCCTCGTATCTGCCTGTTCAAGCCCTCTAGGCCTCACTCAGACAGATACACTCCAGAAATTCACGCAGTCGCAAGCACTCTCCCAGAAGATCGACTCTGGACCTCGTGGCAGCGGACTTTTATATGTCCCGGGCCCTCGAGGGGCCGAACCACATAGGGGTGGTTTCTTAATAATCCAATTGCAGATATCGATTAACTCCATAAATATCAGGTATTTCCCTAACCCAATAATACAGCAGGTTAATACATTGTATTCAAGCTGTACTTCGCAAGGAAGCCAACTTAGAAACATTTACCCTGATCTGCCAGAAACCCAGATAAGGCTCAATACCTCATCCAATCAACACTTGGCTAAGTCAAACTCTGAAACATTATTTACAACTATTTACAAGGTATATCTCTGGTTTGCAGCCATCCAATCAGCCATTTAATGCATTTTGCACCTAATTGACAGGGTCTGCAGATGTTCATATTCTTTTCTTGCAAATTGTATCTAGGCTCTCAACACATTGGCACCACTCCGCTGCTTGTCCGAGCTCTACAAAGAGCAATTCCAAATTGACCGAATCTCCCAGCAGCCCTGAAACTTTTACCCTATTTTGAAGTCCTAGCCTCTCCAATTTAGCCAGGATTAACAGTTCAACTCCGTCAAATACCATCCTGTCTGAGAAATAAATCAGAATTCCCTCCTTGGCTCTGGGTAGTAGTGATGGAGCACCATCCCCAACAGCACTCTGTGTCTACCTATCTCCAAAGGACTGTGGCAATTCAAAAGGCAGTTAGTTCCCTACCACCTCCTCAAGGGGCAGCATCTGAGCAGCATTATTTAGAAGGAAATCGGGAGAGTTAAAAAGGGGTCAAGAGATAACTGACAGATAATAGTAAGGAAAATCCAGTGACTTTGTCAGTATATTAAGAGAAAAGGGGTAATTAGAGAGAGGGTCCATCAGAAACCATAGCAGTCATCTCTGTGTGGAGCTACAGAAGACGGGCAAAGTCTTCATGAGTTTTCTCCTCTGTTTTTACTGTGGAGAAAGACAACGTTTGTGGAACAAACAGGCAATGGAGATGTCCTGAGGAAGAGTCTGCATTACAGTCGAGGAGGTATTGGACGTCCTCCGGCATATAAAGGAATAAAAATCTCTTGGCTTGATCAGATATATTACTGTGGGAAGCTCGACAAGATATTGATGGAGCCCTGGCTAAGATGTTTGAAATCATTGGACACAGGAGGGTGGCAAATGTTGTGCCTCTGCTTAAGCAGGGATGCAAGGAAATACATGGCAACTATAAACCAGTGAGCCTAACATCTTGGTCAGCAAGTTTCTGGAGATGATTCTGAGGGATAGGATATATATGCATTTGGATTGACAGGGGCTGATTAGGAGAGAGGTAGCATGTTTTCTTTTTACCTGGGAGATCATGTCATGTGTTTTTTCAAGAAGTAACTAAAAAGGTTGATAAGGGCAGAACTGTAGACATTATCTATATAGATTTCAGCAAGATGTTTGATAAGCTTCAGTGTGGTAAGATGCTCTGGAAGGTTAGATTGCATGTGATTCAGGGAGAGCTAGTTAATTGGATAGAAATTTGGCTTTGCAGAAGGAAGCAGGGGATGATAGTGGAAGGTTGTTTTTCACACTGGAGGCTTGTGACAAGTGGTGAGCCTTGAATCAGTGCTGGGTCCATTATTCTTGGTTGTTTATATCAACAATTTGGATGAGAGTACAGAATGAATTATTAGTAAGTTTGCCGATGATTCGAGAGCAAAGATAGTTATCAAAAATTACAGCCAGATCATAATCAACGGGGTAAGTAGGCGGAGGGATAGTTATTGGAGTTTAATGCAGATAACTGGGAGGTGTGGCATTTTGGGAAGTCAAACTAGGGCAAGACATTCACAGTCGGTGGTAGATATTCTGGGACCTATTGTAGAGCAGAGATCCAAGATGTCCCATCAAAGTTTGTCCCATGTAGCCATATTTGGCATATATCCTATCCATGTGGCGCAATAATCTTTCCAATCCATGTGGATGTACTTGAGACCAAAGATTGAAGATGAGAAAGAAGAAAGGTGAATTCATTGAGAATCAATATTCTGAGGGAGTGTAGCTGAGAGGGTATTATTTAGTTGCTGTCACTGTAGCTAGATGGCAGGGACTCAGCATTAAAAAAATAGCCATATAAGAAATAAAGGAGAAATTTCTATGTGTAGGCTGTTCGTCTTTGGCAATCTATCTTAGATGGCTGTGGATATTCATTCAACAAATATATTCAAGATAGAAAGCAAAAAATATTTAAACTGAGTGCATCAGAGGATGCATGGATTACAATAGGCAATAATAGACTATAGACAATAGGTGCAGGAGCAGGCCATTTGGCCCTTCAAGCCAGCACCGCCATTCAATGTGATCATGGCTGATCATCCCCAATCAGTACCCCGTTCCTGACTTCTCCCCATATCCCCTGACCCATGGGCTAGTTTTAAGAGCCCTATCTAGCTCTCTCTTGAAAGGATCCAGAGAACCTGCCTCCACCGCCCTCTGCCTGAGGCAGAGAATTCCACAGACTCACCACTCTGTGAGAATTCTACAGATTCACTACTCTCTGTACATATGGGGTTGATACTCAGTCAAAGGACCAGGACAGAATAGAGCGGCTGACTCAAGAGGATATTTTAGTCAACTCCTATTCCCAAGAATGTACGTATTTACTCATGACTGATGAATGCTTTCACGTATTTCATTCCATACCTAACATAGACAATAAGGTCAGATGTCGACCATTTAAATCAATGGATCTATTCCTCTATCCACCACATTCATGGTTGTTCATCCATTTTCTTTCCACATATTCCTTGATCTGGTTAGCATTAAGAAATATATCTACTTCCTCATTGACTCATTTTCATGACTTGACCTACACAAATTTCTGTGGGTATGATAATTGCTCATTTCTAAGCTTCCTCCCAGTCTAGTTTGAGTAAAAACATTGAATCAAGCACTTGAGACAACTAAATTTTATTTAATCAAATGCTTGTCACAGATCACACACGGTACCATTCCCACCGTGGGTTCGATCCTCGCGTCTGCCTGTTAAAGCCCTCTAGGCCTCACTCAGATAGAGGCACTCCAGCAGTTCATGTAGTCCTGAGCACTCTTCCAGAAGATCAACGCTGATCCTCCTGATCGCGGACTTTTGTCTGTCACGGGACCTCGAGGTGCCGAACCACATGGGGGTGGTCTATCAATAACCCAGATATTGATTACGCCCATACATAACAGGCATTTCCCTAACCCAATGATACAACAGTTCATACATTGTACAAGAAAGAAAGCTCTCGAAGGAAGCCAAGAAGAACAAACATTGAAACATGTGCCCTGGGAATCAAACAACGTCCCCAAGGCTCAACAGTTCGACCAATCATCAATTAACAGGATGACTGTCTTGCAACATTATGTATACTGTTTACAATGCTTTTGCAGCGGTCCAATAGAAATGATGCATTTAAGGTCAGTTTGCAAAACCACTATACATGTTATCATTTTAAGAGAAACATGGAGAATACCTGCACCCCACTACAGGATCTTTGCTACTGACCACACCCACACACACACACACACACACACACACACACACACACACACACACACACACACACACACACACACACACACACACACACACACACACACACACACACACACACACACACACACACACACACACACACACACACACACACACACACACACACACACACACACACACACACACACACACAAACACATCACGAATGACAGCAGGGACCAGGGACAGCAGAGGAGCGCTGTCGGCGCGATGAAGAGGAAGGTAAATGCTGCCACAGAGCACGGTAAGTCCTTTAGAGAGCGCGGGAGGGAGGGAGAGAAGGACAAAGAAGGGGAGAGAGAATGGGGGAGAATGGGGGAGAAGGGGAAGAGAAGGGGGGGGGGGAGAAGAAGGAGTGGATACAGTTTCAAGAAGTTTAATAAAGTTAGCGGGCATTTTACCTTCTGGCGGATCTTCTCGGTCCTGAAAACCAAAGATTCTATAGGATCTTTGCTGAAAACTCCAATGAGCTAATCAAAATGGCCAGTCAACGAAGGAGATTGCCTTTGACTGCCTATAAGTAAATAGCAACCCCACTCCACTGGCTTCGACCAAACGGCATCCTAGTTTTAGTCGAGGCCGGTTTTGATTTTGTTGAAATAATCGCAGGAACATAGAAGAAGCCTCGACTACGCGGAAACCACTTTCAACCATTAGGGAGAGTGACCAAAACCTCCGGGAACCTCACGAAAACCTTGGGTGGGGCGCAAGGTCACCAGAGGTTTCTGATCAGGATTCCTAAGTGGGACAGGGTCATTACCATCCTGCATATCAGTCTGAGCCTAGACTGGCGCCAATCAAAGCCTGTAAAGTTCAGCTGAGAAGGGTTAAGCAATCCTGACAAGTGCAGGGATCCTCCATTTTATGGTGTCTCATGTTAACCAATATTAACAGGTACTTTCATAGTTTCACAAAACCTGAAAACGCTGGGAACACTCAACAGGTCAGCCTGTATGTGTGGAGAAAGAGAATTAATATTTCAGCTCAGCATATTTTCATCTAAAGCGGAAAGGAACACACAGAATCTATGCATTGGAAGTTTAGTGGATGTGACTTCTACCAGATCATTAAAAGCTTGCTGTTTGTGAGACCCTGTGTGCATATTAATGCTTGTACTTCCCAAATGAGTAGTGTCTACACACCAAGGATATTTACAAAACCATTAAGCTTTTGAGATCTTAAGATTGGGAAATACGTTATATGCAATTCTTTTTCTACTTTTTGAATGGCAGATAATTGCATTTGTAATCCATTGCTCTAGACTTTGAAAACATTTTAACCTTTGGTGAAAAACATCAGTAAGTATATCATAGCTGAGTTTCTAGGAGCAGCTGAATGGTGTTTTGTTGAATACAGGTCACTTCTGAGGAAGGATGAGTGATTAGATTTCAAACGTTATCTAATGCTTAGACAAACCAACGGTTTGGAAATAAATTGTATTTTGAGCCTACATTAATTAAGTCTCACAACACCAGTTTTGCTCACGGGGAGAACTGCTTCACTAGTACCGTAAGACTGAAATGCTAATTTTATATTAATGATTAATTGTTAGCACAATTAGGTGGTGTATTGTGTACTTGATAGTTAAAGTTATTGAAAGGTTGGCTGAGAGTAAATTGATAGTTCAGGTCAAAGACCTGTTGAGGGAGATGTCAATGACCAAAAAATAGACACAACGTACTGGATTAGCTCAGCAGGTTATGCAGCATATCTGGAAAAAAGGAATAGGTGACGTTTTGGGTCAAGATCCTTCATCAGACTCGAGCTGCCTGTCCTGCTGAGGTACTCCAGCATTTTAGAAACATAGAAGCATAGAAAATAGGTGCAGGAGTAGGCCATTCGACCCTTCGAGCCTGCACCGCCATTCAATATGATCATGGCTGATCATCCAACTCAGTATCCTGTACCTGCCTTCTCTGCATACCCCCTGATCCCTTTAGCCACAAGGGCCACATCTAACTCCCTCTTAAATATAGCCAATGAACTGGCCTCAACTACCTTCTGTGGCAGAGAATTTCAGAGATTCACCACTCTCTGTGTGAAAAATGTTTTCCTCATCTCGGTCCTAAAATATGCAAAGTATCAAATATACTGAAATTGATTATATTTGCCAATGATACGAATATTTCTTGTTCCGGTGACAATTTGAAGCAGCTTTTGGAGGTCATCACATCAGAAATGAATAAATTAAAACAGTGGTTTGATGTTAACAAATTGTCTCAAATTTAAGCAAAACAAAGATTATGCTATTTGGAAAACATAAAATAAACCCTCAAGTACAATTGAAAATAGACAACATAAGTATAGAAAGAGTATATGAAAATAAATTTATTGGTGTGATCTTAGACCACAAAATCTGCTGGAAACCACATATAAACCACGTCAAAGCAAAACTGGCAAAGTCTATAGCAATATTGGGAAAATCAAGACACATTCTGGACCACAAATCATTACATACTTTGTATAATACACTCATATTGCCATATCTGAGTTACTACAGTATGTGGAGATATGGGGTAACACCTACAAAACCAACCTACAGCCGTTATGCACATTACAAAAAAGAGCAATAAGAATTATCAATAACGTTGGATATCTTGAACATACCAATTTATTATTTTTAAAGTCACATACACTGAAGTTCACTGATCTGGTTAAATTTAAGACTGCGCAAATCATGTACAAAGCAAGAAATAATTTACTTCCAAGAAATATATAAAAACTGTTTATGGAAAGACAGGGTGGGTATAATTTGAGAGGGGAACATAATTTAAAAAAACTCAATGTCAGAACAACTCTTAAAAGTATGTGCATAGCAATCTGTGGTGTGAATTTGTTGAATGGTCTGGAACAGGAGATAAAACTTAGCACAAGCATAATTCAGTTTAAAAAGATGTACAAAAACACTTGTTTAAAAGGATATTGGGATCAGGATAGGTGATTGTGAGTGGGATATTTGTTATACTGATTGAATTGGGAAGGGTGATTATAGAGTGGGGTTGTACATATGACTAAGATACGGTATAGTATATGAGAGTTTTTTCTTTTCTTTTAGTTTTTTTTCTTTTTTGTATGGCTTTGTAAATATTTGATTAGTATTTAAATGTAAATAATGTGGTGTACATATAGTGGCTGGTGTACATATGGTGTACATATAGCTGCTAAATTTGTATAAGATAATTACAAGCAGTTGAATAAGGGATGGGAATTAATAAGCTGGAACGGTGCTCCGGTGGCTGAGACGGCGTTCTGGCGGCGGCGGCCTGAGTCCGGGGTTCGGCCGCGGGCCAGTGGACGACATCGTCAACAGCTGCGTCCGCTGGACTGGAGGGTGGCAGCTCCGACCACCCCGGGCCGCGGAGTTTGAAATGGCCCGTTCGCAGAGCTCGGTCAGTCGCAGGACTGACTTACCATCACCCGGCGGGGTATCGCCTCAGCGCAGAGGGGGAAGAGGAGGGAAGAGACAGCAGCCCTGAGATTTTTGCCTCCATCACAGCGAGGAGGTGCTTGGTGGACTCACTGTGGTGGATGTTAATTTGTGTTTACTGTCTGTTCTGTTGTTTATTGTTGTATGTATGGCTGCAGGTAACAACATTTTGTTCAGACCGTAAGGTCTGAATGACAAATAAAGGATCTAATTCTAATTCTAATTCTTTGGCTTCTTCCTGCTCCTTTTCGGACACATACGATTTCATTTATTTATAGATATTGTTTATGACACTTTATAAATATTTTTGTTTTGTTTTTTGTATGCTGTTTCACACTTGCTTTTTATTCTTTTATTCTGTTCGAAATAAATAATAAAAATAAAAAATAAAAATAAAAGATTTCCCCCTTATACTTAAACTGTGACCCCTTGTCCTGGACTTCCCCAACATCGGGAACAATCTTCCTGCATCAAGCTTGTCCAACCCCTTAAGAATTTTATAAGTTTCTATAAGATCCCACCTCAATTTTGTGTCTATCTTCAGTGTAAACCAGTGACTGCAGTTCCTTCTTACACTCACTGACCATAAACCTGTTTTTCTCTTTGCTTAACCCTGCTGAGGATTTCAAGCATCTGCTTCATTTCATCTTAAATGTTTGTTTTTATATATTTTGAATTCTCAATTATTATTGGTGGTAATTTGCAAATTGACAGCCATGGCTCTAACAATATGACAACAGATTATGTTTAAGTTTATTATTGTCACAATAATAATAATAATTTTTATTGAGAACCTTCTTGGATTAGTTGTTTAGATTCCCGAATTAAGTCCAGTAATTTAGCCATTTCCCCGATCCACAATGATCTCAGTCACATTTGCCGATCACCACCCCTTTTTGCATTCTGCAATGATCCCACCCCCTTTCCGCTGTCAACAGAGATCACTCCCTCTGCAACTTCTTGGTTCACTCATCCCTTCCAAACCGACCCCTCCCCCGATACTTTCCCTTAAAACCTATCCCTGCACATCCTTCCAGAGACTGCTGCAGCCCTTCCAAAGGAGACAGGGGTTTACATGCACCTCCTCCAACTTCATTAAATTAATTTAGTGTTCCAAATGTGGGCCCTTTTACATCTCAGAGATCAAATGTTGACTAAGCCACTGTTTTACAGAACATTGCACTTGGTCCACCGAGACTTGATGGAACTCTTGGTTGCTAACCATTTTAACTCCGCTTCCCATTCCCATACTGACCTTTCTGACCTGAGGCTCCTTCATTGCCAGGCCACAGGAAAACTGGGGGAATATTACCTTATATTCTGCTTACAATCTAACAATCCAAAAGTGTAAAAATTGAATTCTTCAATTTTGGGCAACTAACCAACGACACTCCCTTCCCTTTTCATTCTCCTCTCTTCCCTGTCTCCCATCAGGATAAACACACCCATTTCTCCCACTAGCCCACCTCACTTTCCCCAGTCACTTTCCACTTTTATCCTTTCCACTGGCTTCACATTTCACACCTCTTCTCTCATCTCACAGCCCTTTGTCTTCTTTTTGTCAGAAGTGTCAGCAATGGAGAGGACTCGAATGCAGGCTCACCGAGAAGTACTGAAAAACCCCCCTAAAATTCAAAATCAAATGGAACCAAAAGATTATAGACCTGGAACCGACAGAACTGATTTATTAGCACCCAATTGGTGAGGATCTCAGGTGAAAGGTTAGGGGAACAGATTAAATGCAGGCTGAACTCCAAATAGCTCAGTGGAGGAGTGTGGAAAGAGTCTCACGTATCTGGAGGCATGGCAAGTGTGACACTTTTGATCACTGGCTGTTGTCCACCCATCTGCCAAACAAACAACCTTCACCTTCACTTTTAGCTTAAGGATAAGGGGGAAATCCTTTAAAATCGAGATGAGAAGAACTTTTTTCACACAGAGAGTGGTGAATCTCTGGAACTCTCTGCCACAGAGGGTAGTTGAGGCCAGTTCATTGGCTATATTTAAGAGGGAGTTAGATGTGGCCCTTGTGGCTAAGGGGATCAGGGGGTATGGAGAGAAGGCAGGTATGGGATACTGAGTTGGATGATCAGCCATGATCATATTGAATGGCGGTGCAGGCTCGAATTGAAGGGCCGAATGGCCTACTCCTGCACCTAATTTCTATGTTTCTATGTTTTATCCACCTATAATTTGTCTGGTTTTGTCCTGCCGCCACCTCTCTTCCAACTTTCTCCCCCCTACTGCAATCAGCCTGAAAAAGGGTCCCTAACCAAAATATCACTTATCCATATCCTCCAGAGATGCTGCCTGGCCCGCTGAGTTAATCCACCACTTTGTGTCTTTTTTTGTAAACGAGCTTCATCAGTTCCTTGTGTCCACATTAGTCATTATATTATTTCTTCTTTTTCTGACAATGAAATGAAATTGTAGTGGTAGAAGAAATACAAATAGAAGTTGGAGTCTAACGTGTTCCACTGTCCAATGAAATCATAGTTGATCCAGTACCACAGCTTTCTTTCAGTGTGCTAAAATTTATTGATACTAATCTCAAAATACATCCAACCACTAAGCATCCACAGCCCACTAGATGTTTTAAAGATTAAATTAGAGATTGTTTCCCCTTGGTTCTATGCTCTCCAGCCAGAGTAGCCAAGCCCTCAGCCCTCACCTCATTCATCTCTTTCAGAATTTTCTCTCTCAATCTCAGTTATTCATTAAGGTTGGGGTAACATACGATGAGTGTATGGCAGCACTGGGCCTGTACTCACTGGACTTTGAAAGAATGAGGGGGGACCTCATTGAAACATACCAAATATTGAAAGGCATGGATAGAGTGAATCTGGAGATGATGTTTCCACTAGTGTGGGTGTCAGAGGCCATAGCCTCATAATAAAAAGTTGTATCTTTAAAAAGGAGAAGAGGAGGATGTTTTTTTTAGTCAGAGGGTGGTGAATTTGTGGAATTAGACAATAGACAATAGTTCAAAGTTCAAAGTTCAAAGTAAACTTTATTGTCAATTCAAATAAATTGGATTGAAATTGCGTTTCCCCATACTCCAAATGTGCAAGTAATATTTATAACACAGACAGACAATATACCAATAAGATAGACAATATACATTATTTAAAATATTCACAGTGTGCCAGACTGTAGTAAAATTTTGAGGTATGTTATTAAAGTTTAATAATAAAGGTGCAATATAGAAAAGTGCAAATAGCATACTGCAGACATTGAGTTAAAGTTAAATGTTCATGGAATTTTCTTGAGTGTGTTGAGTAATCTGATGGTCTGAGAGAAAAAGCTGTTTTTGAATCTGGTGGTTTTGCTCCGCATGCTGCGGTAGCGCTTGCCAGATGGTAGGAGAGTGAACAGTTTGTGTGCTGGATGGGTGGTGTCTTTGATGATATTGGTTGCTCTCTTGTGACAGCGAGATGGGTATAAGTCCTGGATTGCTGGTTGGGGTGATCTGGTGATCTTCTCCACTGTCCTCACCACTCTCTGTAGTGCCTTCTGGTCAGCAGCAGAGCAACTGCCATACCAGACTGAGAGACTGCTGGTAAGAATGCTCTCAATGGCACCCCTGTAAAAAGTGGTGAGGGCAGAAGGGGGGAGGTCGGCTCTCCTCATCCGTCGAAGGAAGTGGAGGCGTTGCTGTGCTTTATTGACTAGGGAGATGGTGTTGGTGGACCATGTCTGATCATCTGTGATGTGCACTCCCAGGAACTTGGTGCTTTTCACAGACTCCACTGCACTGCCATTGATGGTGAGTGGGGTGTGTGCTGTCTGTTTCTTCCTGAAGTCCACAGTAATTTATTTTGTTTTATTAACATTGAGTTGAAGGTTATTGATGTCACACCAGCTGATGAGTTGTTGTACCTCCTCTCTGTAGGCAGAGTCGTCATCGTGGCTGATGAGACCCACCACTGTTGTGTCATCAGCGAACTTGATGATGTGGTTCGAATTGTATTTGGCACAACAGTCATGTGTCATCAGCGTGAACAACAGAGGGCTCAGCACACATCCCTGTGGGACCCCGGTGTTCATGATGGTGGTCTCTGATGAGTTTTTGCCAACTCTTACCGTCTGTGGTCTGTCAGTGAGGAAGTCCAGTAACCAGTTGCATAGTGGGGTGCTGATGCCTATTTTGCCGAGTTTATTCACCAGGTGTTGGGGGATGACTGTGTTGAAGGCGGAGCTGAAGTCGATAAACAGCATCCGCACGTAACTGTTATTGTTTTCCAGATGAGCCAGGCTTAGGTGGAGTGCTGTCGCTATGGCATCGTCAGTGGAACGGTTGGGACGGTACGCAAACTGGAATGGGTCAAGTGTAGAGGGGAGACTGGATGTTATGTGGGCCTTGACCAACCTTTCAAAGATGGACGTGAGTGCTATGAGGCGGTAATCATTCAGTGTTGAGGCTGGGGATTTCTTGGGTAGCGGTATGATGGTGGTGGCTTTGAAGCATGCTGGTATGATGGCTTGGCTCAGAGAGGTATTGTAGATGTCCGTAAGAACCTCTGTGAGTTGGTCAGCACAGTCTCTGAGCACACACCCCGGTATGTTGTCAGGACCTGCAGCTTTTCTGGGGTTCACCTTGAGTAGGGTCCTCCGCATCAGCTGGGTCCAGGTGTTAAGTGTGTTGAGGAAGTCTGTGTTGTCCTCGCACAGTGGGGGTGTTGGCCTGTAGCCGGTGACAGACTGGATGCCTTGCCACAGGCGCTTGGGGTCCTTAGTGTCTGTGAAGTGTGCTTGAATTTTCTGTCCATAGACACGCTTGGCTGTTCTCACGCCCCGGTTCAAGTTGGCCCTAGCAGTACTAAGGGCGTCTTTGTCCCCGGACTTGAAAGCAGCATTCCGTGCTCTCAGGAGCTCACGTACCGTCCTGGTGAACCAGGGTTTGTTGTTGGCCCTCGTGGTGAAGTTTTTGATGACGGTCACATCTTCCATGCATTTGAATATATATCCAGTCACAGATTCAGTGTATTCCATCAAGTTGACATGATGGTTGGTAGTGGCAGCCTCCCTAAAAACGGTCCAATCTGTGCAGTCGAAACAGTCTTTGAGAGCTGAGGTGGCTCCCTCTGGCCATGCTCTGATCTGCTTCACAGACGGCTTGCTCCTGGTCAATAGAGGTCTGTAAGCTGGAATTAGCATAACAGAGAGGTGATCTGAGTTCCCCAGGTGGGGATGGGGAGCAGCTTTGAATGCCTGTCTGATGTTGGTGTAGACTTGGTCTAGTATGTTATTTCCCCTGGTTGCAAAGTTCACATGTTTGTAATAATGTGGTAGTATTGTCTTCAGTTTGGCCTGATTGAAATCGCCAGCGATTATGTAGACAGAGTCCGGGTTAGAGTTCTGCATTGAGCTGATAGACTGATACAATATAGACAGTGCGTCCTTTGTGTTCGCACTGGGTGGAATGTACACAGCTGTGATGTTGATGGCTGTGAATTCCCTTGGCATGTAGAATGGTCGGCATTTAATTGTCAGAAATTCTATATCCTCAGAACAGTGGCTTGACACAGTTTTGGCATTTGTACACCAGTTGTTATTGATGAAAATGCATATACCACTCCCCCCCCGAGATTTACCGCTGAGATCATGACTCCTGTCCGCCCGGAATGTTGTTAGTCCGTCCAGCTGAATGGCATTGTCCGAAACAGAGTTGTTGAGCCACGTCTCTGTGAGGATGATGTCGTTGCAGTCTCTGACCTTTGTATGTGTAGTTAAATCCAGTCTAAGGTAGTCCATTTTTGTTTTCCAGCGAACGAACGTTGGACTGCAGAATAGAAGGAAGTGCAGGTCTGTAGGGGTTAGCTTTTAGCCTGGCGCTGATACCCGCTCGGCTACCCCGCTTGCTAGGTCTAGCACACCGCTTGCACCGCAAGCTAGGTCTCACACGCCGCGTGCACCGCCTCCAGTGTCGCCTCCAGTGTCGACCTATGATGGGAGGAGAGTCCGCTGCCTTGCAGGCCCCTGGGTCTTGCCGGTGTAGGATGCCTAGCTCGCAGAGTGCCTCGGGTTCCAAAACCAGTGTAACTCCAGAAAGGTTTACGGAAAAGTCGAAGTTTCTTGGTCCAAGTAGTATAGTTCAGTTATAGACTACTCTCGCACAAGACTGTGACGGTACAGACAACATATTAAACATAAAACGCACATCGCTATGGGGAGCTGGAGTAGCCGCTGCTGTACAGGGCGCCGCCATTTTACATCAATAGATGCAGCAGTAGGCCATTCGGCCCTTCAAGCCAGCACCACCATTCAATGCGATCATGGCTGATCATCCACAATCAGTACCCTGTTCCTGCCTTCTCCCCATATCCCCTGACTGCTATCTTCAAGAGCCCTATCTAGCTCTCTCTTGAAAGTTTCCAGAGAATAGGCCTCCACCGCCCTCTGAGGCAGAGAATTCCACAGACTCACAACTCTCTGTGAGAAAAAGTATTTCCTCATCTCTGTTCTAAATGGCTTACTCCTTATTCTTAAAATGTGGGCCCTGGTTCTGGATTGCCCCAACATCGGGAACATGCTTCTAGCATGTCCTAACCCTTAATAACCTTAATAACCTTAATATTGTTTCTATAATTCCAGAGTAAACAAGCCCAGCTGCTCCATTCTCTCAGCATATGACAGTCCCGCTATCCCGGCAATTAAGCTTGTGAACCTACGCTGCACCCCCTCAATAGCAAGAATGTCCTTCCTCAAATTAAGAGACCAAAACTGCACACAATACTACAGGTGTGGTCTCACTAGGGCCCTGTACAACTGCAGAAGGACCTCTTTCTCCTATACTCAACTCCTCTTATTATGGCCAACATACCATTCACTTTCTTCACTGACTGTTGTACCTGCATGCTTACTTTCATTTGATGAACAAGGGCACCCAGAGCCCATTCTACTTCCCCTTTTCCCAACTTGACACCATATAAATAATAATCTTCCTTCCTGTTTTTGCTAACAAAGTGGATAACTTCTCATTTATCCACATTAAACTGCATCATGCATCTGCCCACTCACCCAACCTGTCCAAGTCACCCTGCATTCTCATCGCATCCTCCTCACAGTTCACACTGCCACCCAGCTTTGTGTCATCTGCAAATTTGCTTATGTTACTTGTAATCCCTTCATTTAAATTCATTGACACAGATAGCTGTGGAGGCCAAGGCAATGGATATTTTTAAGATGGAGATTGACAGATTCTTAATTAGCAAGGGTGTCAGAGGTTATGGGGAGAAGGCAGGAGAGTGGGGTTGAGAGGGAAAGATAGATCAGCATGATTGAATGGTGGAGTAGACTTGATGAGCCAAATGACTGATTTCTGATCCTATAACATGAACTAACGTGCTTATGAAGATGTTATCTTGTTAATAATTAAACTCTGATTTAATGAAAAATGTAATGAACATTTTGTTCAGCTTGGATGTACTTGATATGCACAGTTCATAGAGGTACTGCATAAATAAATGGCTTTTAAAAGAAAGACTTCCGATGTCAGTATACTGACTACACAATATTTGCACTGCTTGTTCCCACAAGCTTTCGTGTTTATATTTGATTTCCATAAAGTTGATCATAAATGCAGGTGGAAAAAGAACTCTAATTTTACTCAACAGGAATAAATATATGTTCTTCAATAATGTGATTCTATTGGGATATCAGACATATTAAACTTTGGGGAATTGGCTTTGTATGATGAGAATTGAGAGCGGCATAATGCATGGTTGATCTGGTTTTGCTATGTTATACTACCATTTAAAATTTGAAGGCTACTTAACAACTGTAACTCAGCATCTCACGTTAATAGGGAAACTCATTAGCTGTGCAGGACTTAGCTCGCTGTGTGGAACTCCCAAATGTTTCATAATGTAGGATGGTTAATGCTCCTGACAGGCAACAATTTAGGAACAGATAATTTGTTCTACAGTTAACTTACCTCATCCAACAACTTTAAATCATGGGAATAAAAGGGAGGGAGGGAGGTAGGAAGGCCATTTGACCTTTGTTCATGGTGGTATAAGTAAGAGCCACTTAGGTTAATCTTGTTTCCATTCAGTTTGTAGCCTTGTAAGGCAGAAATATTTGGATGATCATTCATCTGAATACTTTTATAAATGTGGACTAGGCAGTGAGTTTCAGTAGCCCAGTATTCCTTCAATGAGTAATAATTCTTCAACGCTCATCAAGCCAATTATTTTTAGGTTACCTCGTAGTTGTTCTCTCTGCATGGGGAATGGGTCCTTCCTGTTTCCGAAATCCAGGCTGTTCATAATGTTATGTACATCTATAGTTCATAGATATGTTATAGTTTATTTTCAATATCTAAAGGACAAGTTGGATGAACTTAAATCCAGAATGTCAAGTCAAGTCAAGTTTATTCGTCACATACACATACGAGATGTGCAGTGAAATGAAAAGTGGCAATGCTCGCGGACCTACCTCAGAGAACTGAGAGACTGTTTGTGCTCTGTTTCACAGAGATATGGCTCACCGCTGATGTACCTGACGGTGCCATTCAGCCTGAGGGCTTCCCCCTTCACCGGATGGACAGCACTGTGTCCAGAGGCAAGGTTAGAGGCAGAGGGGTCTGCTTTCTATTCAATACCTTGTGAGAGGTGTAAGATTATAACCTCCCTGTTTCGACGAATGCAATCAACCCAGCGTGCACAATCAAATAAGATCAAATAGAAAAAGTTGTCCTACAACTTTAGGCTGTGCACGGCATACGCAAGAAGAAGATTACCTCGTGGCGCTCAGACGTGGCAGTCCTGGTGAGCTCATGGTTCCCGGACTTGGAATATCTGACTGTAAAGTGCCGTCCCTACTACCTGCCGCGGGAATTCACCTCAGCTATCCTGACAGTAGTCTACATCCCTCCCCACGTGAACATCAACCTTGCTCAGAATGAGCTGTAATCAGCTATCAATAGCATTGAGACAAAACATCCCGAAGCTCTGGTCTTTGTAGCCGGAGACTTCAATTCAACAGTACAGGAAGGAGATTAGGAACCTCGTAACTTGCTGCCAAGACAACAACCTTTCCCTCAATGTCAGCAAGACAAAGGAGATTATGATTGAATTCAGGAAGTGAAGCAGTGCACATATGCGTATATGCATTTGCAGTGCCGAAGTAGAGGTGGTTGACATCTTCAAGTTCCTAGGACTTGATGAAGACTCAGGAAGTTCAGCATGTCCCCAACAACTCTCACAGATGCACTGTAGAAAGCATTTTATCAGGATGCATCATAGCTTGGCTTGGGAACAGCTCTATCCAAGATCACAAGAAATTACAGAGAATTGCAGACACAGCCCAGACCATCATGCAAACCAAACTCCCTTCCATTGACTCCATCTACACTTAATGCTGCCTCAGCAAGGTCAACAGCATAATCAAGGATGAGTCCACCCCGGACACTCTATTTTTTTCCATCTCCCATCAGGCAAGAGGTAGAGAAGTTTAAAAACGCATACCTCCAGATTCATGGAAAGTTTCTTCCCAGCTGTTCTCAGGCAACTGAACCATCCTATCCCCACCTTGAGAGCAGTCCTGACCTATAGTATCATCTGTCTCATTGGAGACTCTGTGGTTAACTTTCATTGGACTTACTGGTCTTACACTAAATGTTATTCCCTTTATCCTGCATCTGTACACTGTGGATGGATTGATCTATATGGAATCATCTATAGTCTATTTTCTGACGAGATATTATGCAGCCTACAAGCTTTTTGCTGTACCTTGGTATACATGATAATACACTAAACTAAACTAAACTTTTAAAATCTAATATTTTAAATATATTTAACTGGGGAAATTATAATTTGCATGTACAATTATACTTTCAGGCTCAGACGATATGTAAGAAGGGATCATGGCTCAGTGTGCCATTGAAACCCCTCTCCCAATGAACAAAATATAACATACACATGTACATGACAAAATCTTCTGAATTTCATTTGTCAATTTATTAAAATTTGAAAGATAAAGTGGAATAAAAGAGCAAAAGAGTTGGTGTAAACCATTGACAGTTTCTTCTGGAGTTCTTCATTTCACTGCACCTATTCTTTCTCCAGAATTCAGTGACTGTTCACAATGTAATAGCATGAAAGCTGGCATTCCCAACATCATTACAAATAAGAAACCTGGTACAGTAACTCAGTCTGTTCCATTGAATGCATTGCAATAGACAATAATGTCACCTAAGGTTTCATCAAAGATTATTGGTCAAATTACAAGGCAAAGATATAGCAATTAGGTCCACGGGATTGTTTTCTTTCCACTTGGAAAATATCTCAATTAAATTTAGGATTTGATTTTGTAGTCTAAGAATCCACATGTTCCACCTCTAAACTGGAACATTTGTGTTATATTGGCAAAAGAGCTTCTACACAAAGGGATAATCAACCTTTTTTAAAAGAACAGTGCAAATTGGAGGAATAGCACCATATTTTGTTTGGGTAGCTTACACCCTAGCGGAATGAACATTGACTTCTCTAACTTCAAACATACCTCTCTTTCCATCCCCTCCTCCTTCCCAGCTCTCTTATTAATCTTACTGTCTCCAACTTCATTTTATCTCTGTACCGTCCACTCCCCTGACATCAGTCTGAAGAAGAGTCCCACCCCGAAACGTCACCTATTCCTTCTCTCTAGTGATGCTCCATGTCCCGCTCAGTTACTCCAGCATTTTGTGTGTACCTTCTATGCAAACCAGCATTTGCAGTTCTTTCCTATACACATCAACCTTTTAGAAGTGTTTGATCAATAATTTGTATTTAGTTATATTGAAAGAAATCTCTATTTGTTGAATAGTTCATTGGTTAATAAGTTATGTTGGAACCACTGAATATTAAGTAGGTAAGTTATTCTTTGCAGGGGAATAAAAGGATTCTCATCCTCTGGCTTTTCAAGAGAATACAATTCATGTCATTGCAAAACCATGAATATAGGAAAGCAACTTAAATGAAAATAAAAATTATCCTTGCAAAATTAGTTTCACTGCTGTTTGTTCTAATCTGGAACTTAATGTAGTACAAAGCCAAAATCATTCTCCAATATAATTATATTCATGTAAAAATGTAAGATATGATTCCTCAATTTAGTTTGTCAGAACAACCTCAGGATATTTCTGCAAAACCCATAGTATTTGCCTCCATTCTATCTATTAAATGAATGATTTTAATAACATTTGTATCACCTGGAAATCTTTTCCAGCAATACAGTTAGAATAAAAATTGCAATCAGAGTCCTATTCCGAGAGCTATATGGCACAGAAACAGGCTTTTCAGCCAATCTTGTGCCCATGAAGAATAAGGTAACATGTCTCAATGACTACCGGCCGGTGACATGAATGACCGTGGCGATGAAGTGCTTTAAGATGTTGGTTATAGCACATATCAACTCCTACCACAGCAAGAAACTAGACCCACTACAATTTGCCTTTCTCCATAATAGATCAATGGGGGATGTGATCTCACTGGCTCTCCACTTTGCACAGGACCACTTAAGTTTTAGTTTAGAGATACAGCACGGAAACAGGCCCTTCAGTCCACTGAGTCCGCACCGAACAGCGATCCCCGCACATTAACACTAACCTACTACTTGGTACAATTTACAATTACACTATGACAATTAACCTACAAACCTGTACGTCTTTGTAGTGTGGGAGAAAACCGATGATCTTGGAGAAAACCCACGCAGTCACGGGGAGAATGTACAAACTCCGTACAGATAGCATCTGAAGTCGGGATCAAATCCGGATTAACAGCACTATAAAGCAGCAACTCCACCGCTGCACCACTGTGCTGACCAGACAAGACAATAGGACAATAGGACAATATTGTCCTAATGCCCCTGTCCCACTTAGGAAACCTGAATGGAAACCTCTGGTGACCTTGCCTGGGACCCAAGGTTTCCATGAAGTCGCCGGAGGTTTTGGTCACTCTCCCTAGTGGTTGAAAGTGGTTTCCGCGTGGTCGAGGCTTCATCTAGGTTGCTTCGATTGTTTCAACAAAATCAAAACCGGCCTGAACTAAAAAAAGGTTGCCGTTTGGTCGACGCCAGTCGAGTGAGGTCGCTATTTACTTACATGCAGTTGAAGGCAATCTCCTTCACTGACCAGCCATTTTGATTGGCTCACTGGAGTTTCACAACCTAGAAGACCCACTGGAAGGTAAAATACCCGCTAAACTGTATTAAACATCTTAAAACTGTCTCCACTCCTTCTCTCCCCCCTTCCCTTTCCTGTTCCCTCCCCTTCTCTCACCCCTCTTCTCGCCCCACTTCTCTCCCCCCTTCTCTCCCCCCTTCTCGCCCCCCTTCTATCCCCCCGCGCTCACTAAAGGACTTACAATGCTCAGTGGCAGCCGTTTACTTTCTTCTTCATTACTCAGATAGTGCTCCTCCACTCTCCATGGTCCCCACCTTTGCAATGTGTTTGTGTGTGTGTGCGGTCAGTAGCAAAGATCCTATAGGATCTTTGGTCGGTAGATGCAGCTCAGGCTTCGGTGGATCCAGCTCGAGGCTTTCCAGGCGAGTGACCAAAACCTCTGGCAACCTCATGGAAACCTTGGGTCGCAGGCAAGATCACCAGAGTTTTCCGTTCATGTTTCCTAAGTGGGACATGGGCATAAGTGTCCAATAGGACACTTGGACAATAAGAACACACATATCAGGCTCTAGTTCATCAGCTACAGCTCAGCGTTCAACACTATGACTGCTTTCAAATTTGTTATAAATGTCAGGAATCTAGTCTCTGCACATTCCAATGCAAATAGATCTGCGACTTCCTCCTTGACTGACTACATCTACAGTATAAATTGTCAACAATTCCTCCTCGATAACCATCAGCATAGGAGAAACTCAGGGCTGTGTGATCTTCTCATTCTTTGCCCGTCACAGTTTAGACAGTCGCAGTTCCAACTACATCTTTAAGTTCGCCAACAGAAACATAGAAAACATAGAAAATAGGTGCAGGAGTAGGTCATTCGGCCCTTCGAGCCAGCACTGCCATTCATTATGATCATGGCTGATCACCCAACTCAGTATCCTGTACCTGCCTTCTCTCCATACCCCCTGATCCCTTTAGCCACAAGGGCCACATCTAACTCCCTCTTAAATATAGCCAATGAACTGGCCTCAACTACCTTCTGCGGCAGAGAATTCCAGAGATTCACCACTCTCTGTGTGAAAAAAGTTTTCCTCATCTCGGTCCTAAAAGATTTCCCCCTTATCCTTAAACTGTGACCCCTTGTTCTGGACTTCCCCAACATTGGGAACAATGTTCCTGCATCTAGCCTGTCCAACCCCTTAAGAATTTTGTAAGTTTCTATAAGATCCCCCCTCAATCTTCTAAATTCTAGCGAGTACAAACCGAGTCTATTCAGTCTTTCTTCATATGAAAGTCCTGACATCCCAGGAATCAGTCTGGTGAACCTTCTCTGTACTCCCTCTATGGCAAGAATGTCTTTCCTCAGATAAGGAGACCAAAACTGTACACAATACTCCAGGTGTGGTCTCACCAAGACCCTGTACAACTGAGGTAGAACCTCCCTGCTCCTATACTCAAGTCCTTTTGTTATGAAGGGTAACATACCATTTGCCTTCTTCACTGCCTGCTGCACCTGCATGCCTACTTTAATGATTTAATGATGTACCATAACACCCAGGTCTCGTTGCATCTCCCCCTTTCCTATTCGGCCACCATTCAGATAATAATCTACTTTCCTGTTTTTGCCACCGAAGTGGATAACCTCACATTTATCCACATTATACTGCATCTGCCATGCATTTGCCCACTCACACAGCCTATCCAAGTCACCTTGCAGCCTCCTAGCAACCTCCTCACAGCTAACACTGCCCCCCAGCTTTGTGTCATCCGTAAACTTGGAGATGTTGCATTCAATTCCCTCTTCCAAATCATTAATATATATCGTGAATAGCTGGGGTCCCAGAACTGAGCCTTGCGGTA
Source organism: Leucoraja erinaceus (assembly GCF_028641065.1). NCBI lineage: Eukaryota > Metazoa > Chordata > Chondrichthyes > Rajiformes > Rajidae > Leucoraja > Leucoraja erinaceus. The sequence continues at coordinate 34,854,237 of NC_073379.1, read as the reverse complement.
CCCCACTAGTCACTGTCTGCCATTGTGAAAAGGACCCGTTTACTCCTACTCTGCTTCCTGTCTGCCAGCCACATCAATGCAGTATCCACATCAATACTGAACCTCCAATACCGTGTGCTTTAAGATTTATACTAATCTCTTATGTGGGATCTTGTCGAAAGCCTTCTGGAAGTCCAGATACACCACATCCACTGGTTCTCCCTTATCCACTCTACTAGTTACATCCTCGAAAAATTCTATCAGATTCATCAGACATGATTTACCCTTCGTAAATCCATGCTGACTTTGTCCAATGATTTCACCACTTTCCAAATGTGCTGCTATCCCATCTTTAATAACTGATTCTAGCAGTTTCCCCACTACCGACGTTAGGCTAACTGGTCTGTAATTCTCCGTTTTCTCTCTCCCTCCTTTTTTAAAAAGTGGTGTTACATTAGCTACCCTCCAATCCTCAGGAACTACTCCCGAATCTAAAGAGTTTTGAAAAATTATCACTAATGCATCCACTATTTCTGGGTCTACTTCCTTAAGTACTCTGGGATGCTACCTATCTGGCCCTGGGGATTTATCGGCCTTTAATCCATTCAATTTACCTAACACCCGATTGGCCTACTCAACCATGGTTCTGGTGATACTAGACATGGTATTAGAACCATGCATCACCATCCATCCGGTTACACAGGGAAGTCACTCCTGTCATTATCATACCAACCTATTAATTTGTAGAGTTTGAAAGGACCACTACAACACCTGGGACTGACGGACCGAACCATGGATATGATTGCATCAGCCCACAGACAGTCCACCACAAAACAGTACTTAGAGCACAAGAAATGGGGCAAGTGCTGTCACGACAATAACCTCAACCACAGATCAAACAACATTCCATCTGTTCTGGAATTTCTGGCTAGCCTCCACTACGATGAGGGGCTCAGCTATAGAGCCATCAACTGCGCCAGAAGTGCTCTGTCAAACTACCTGTGGCAAGGAACAGAGCGGCATTCTGTAGGGACACACCCCCTGGTAACCAAACTCATGAGGGGCATTTTCAATACTAATCCCCCCAGAACCAGGTACATCCAAATTTGGGATGTGAGCATTGTATTGACCATGTTAAGGAACTGGTCTCCCCTACAGCTCTGTCCCTACAGAAACCACTGTGAAAACGGTCATGCTGATGGCTTTGGTCACGGCACTAAGGGTCCAGTCGCTACAAAAACTAAGGCTGGACAACTTGACGATTTCATCTGGGAATTTGACTGTTCATATCCATGAATTAATTAAACAGAACAGACAGGGATCAGCAGGGCAATAATAGAATTCAGGGCCTACCCGACGGATGATCGTCTCTGTATAGTAACTCACTTACTATTATATATGGAACATACACAAATCATCAGAGGCAAAGAAATGGCACTGTTTGTCAGCCACAAACAGCCACACCAAAAAGTGACAGGCCAGACCATCTCAAGATGGCTAAAACAGGTGTTAATAAAGGTGGGAGTAGATACTAATATTTTTAAATCTCACTCCACCAGGGCTGCAGCTACATCAGCAGCAATGCAGTTGGATGTTCCAATGGACCAAATCCTCAAGACTGCAGGATGATCAACGGAAAGAATGTTCCAACGATTTATAATAAACCAGTCATTGAACCTGGAACATTTGCAGAAACATTTTTAAGTTCTGCAATATGATTTTACCCCATAAATAAGGGCTATGATTTGGTGTTAAGGAAACATTTTCGGTGTTTCAATATCGTATTGATATCTAATGATGTTAACACTATTCTCCCTATAATCAAGGCAGATGTGATGCATGGACTCATTTCCACGGCATGAAATCACAGAGCTTTAAAATCTTCACGTAGTCACTCACGTGACTCCGAAGTAAAATAGTAAGATTAAACGAGAACTTACCAGTTTGAAGTTTGATCTTTATTTTATGAGGAGGAATGTTGAGGGAATACGTGCCCTCCGCTCCCACCCTTGATCATATCCTGAACTGGTATCTCTTCTCTAATCTTACTATGTTTAATCATTATAGTTATCTGTGATTCCACACCGCTGCTTTGAAGAATGATACGCATGTGTCCTAGCGGGGTTCTTCACGTATTCCCTCAACGTTCCTCCTCATAAAATAAAGATCAAACTTCAAACTGGTAAGTTTTCGTTTAATCTTACTATTCTATGTTCTCATGTACTAATTTAACACCTGCAGTAACTCTATAGATTACATACAGTGCTACTTGGAGCAGATTTGTTCAGTTGTTCACATTCATTTATGATTGATCATCTTGACATTAAGCTAATTTAAGGATATTTAAATTTAGTTAATAGATGATGTGGATAATGTGTAATTACTTTCTTTTGACCTATCCTTGCCTATAGCATGGTTTATTAGTTTTTAATTGTGTTTCTTAACTTAACTTAGTCATTGCTAGTGTTGTATTTCTTTCTCCCAACTTCTGCTTCCAGTTTATTTCTCCACAAGTGGATCCAATGTCTCTTGTTGTACTTAAATGCAGTAATCAATTTCTAGAACACGTTCGTGGCCTGAACATAAACCATTGTAATTTATAGCGTTTCAGCAGTTTTCAGTGCATCCTTATAACAAGACTGAGAATACATTTGGTACCAACAAATCATCCTCTGTCACTTCGGCTAGCTGCAACCAGATCCCACCAGCAGCTGCATAGTCACGTTCACAAGTTATAGGAGTAAAATTAGGCCATTCGGCCCATCGAGTCTACGCCACCATTCAATCATGGCTGATCTCTGTCTCCTAATCCCATTTTCCTGCCTTCTCCCCATAGCTCTTAACATCCATTCTAATCAAGAATTTGTCTATCTCTGCCTTAAAAATATCCACTGACCTGGCATTAACAGCCCTCTGTGGCAATGAGTTCCACAGATTAACTGAGTTCCTCCTCACCTCCCTTCTAAATGAGTGCCCTTTAATTCTGAAGGGCACTCATTTGGTCCTAGATTCTCTGGTCTGGTCCTAGATTCTCCCACCAATGGAAACATCCTTTCCACGTCCATTCCATGCCTTTCATTATTCTGTAAGTTTCAATTAGGTCCCCCCCCCCAACCTTCTAAACTCCAGCAAGTAGAGGCCCAGTGCTGTCAAGTGCTCATCAAAAGCTAACCCACTCATTCCTGAAATCATTCTTGTAAACATCCTCTGCACCCTCTCCAGAGCTAGCACATCCTTCCTCAGATATGGGGCCCAAATTTGCTTACAGTATTCCAAATGCAATTTGACCAGCACCTTATAGAGCCTCAGTATTACATCTCTGTTTTTGTATTCCACTCCTCTTGATATAAATGCTAGCATGGAATTTGTCTTCCTTACTACCGATTCGACTTGCAAATGAACTTTTTGGGAGTCCTGCACCAACACTCCCAAGTCCTTTTACACCTCCAATTTCTGGATTCTTTCTCCATTTAGAAAATAATCTATGCCTTTATTCTTATTACCAAAATGCATGACTCCACACTTTGCTATACTGAATTTCATCTGCACCGCTCTGCCCACTCTCCTAACCTGTCCAAGTCCTTCTGCAGAATCCTTGCTTCCTCTACACTGCCTGCCCCTCCACCTATCTTAGCATCAAGAATATTAGAAAGAATTACCATTAGGGGTGTCGCATTATGGCAGCCTCTGCCTACAGTCTGTCTGTTTTTCTATCTTTAAAAAAAAATGTAGTTTGTTTAAAAGTACGTTTTGGAGGATATTTTTTAGTAATTTTATGTGGGGGAGGGGGGTAGGGGAAGGGGGAAACTGTTTCTCAGCCACTTCCTGGCAAGGATGTGACTATTCTCCGAGTCGCATCTTCGCCTCCCTCCCCCCCCCCCCCCGCCAGGACTGGGACTAGGGTAGAATCTATTTCAACCCCAATCTTCTTGCTTATTAAAATAAATTATCTAAATAGCACATACAGGTTCTCCATGTTGTATTTAGTTTAGTTTAGAGATACAGCGCAGAAACAGGTCCTTCAGCCCACCCAGTCCGCATCAACCAGCGATCCCCCCACATTAATACCTCCCTACTTGCATTCAAGACAATTTTACATTTACACCAAGCCAATTAACATAAGCCTGTATGTCTTTGGAGTGTGGGAGGAAACCAAAGATCTCGGGGAAAACCCACGCAGCCACGGGGAAAACGTACAAACTCCATAGAGCCAACCACCTGTAGTCAGGATCGAACCCAGGTCTCCAGCACTGTAAGGCAGTACCCTACTGCTCTGCCACCATGCTGCCATATTTATGTAAATGTTTCCAGTAAAATGCAGTCATTGGAGTATAGATAGAGCTTCATGAAATAGTGCCAAATCTTTCCTGACAATGATTCTCTGATGTGGATTGTGATGTTTATTTTATTAAAAATACTATTGAATTGCAAGGAATTGTTACTCAAATTTCTGGGCCCTTTGTTAAATGTACTATCTGGATAAAATTTATGATAATATCGAAGTCCCACACAACCCTTCTGCAGAATAATTTATATTCTTGTTTTTCATGAAAAAATATTACATTGATATTAACTTTGCGACTTTGTGCAATTTCATTTTGAAAACAAATAATTGTGTAGCTGAAAATAATAGCTCTCCCTGTGACAGATGAATATTGCACTGCTGTACAGTTGCAATCATTTTTGATTGCATTCTGGTATAAAAAGGTGATGGTGAGATTGACATGTTATTGTCAAATATGTTGGTTATGTTGTGATGCTTCTGTATGAAGAACAATGGTGTGACATTGAACCTTCCATCTGATCCACTCTATTGGTATTATTAGGCTTTTATATTGCAGCATACACAATAAAAATAAACTATTTTATTGACATTCGGTTTCTAATTTATAAAGTTTATATAGTCATAGAGTTATATAGCATGGAAACAGGCCCTCCAGCTCAACTAACCCACGCCGACCAACATGCCCCATCTACACTAGTCCAACCTGCCTGTGTTTGGCCCATCTCCCTCAAAACCTATCCTATCCATGTACCTGTCTAAATGCTTCTTAAACGTTGTGATAGTATCTGCCGCAACTACCTCCTCTGGCAGCTTGTTCCATACATCCACCACCCTTTGTGTAAAAAAATTCAAAGACTATTCTACTTCACACCCCTAGATTCCCTTCGGAATGGGCTCCACTGTCAATAATCATTATTTCATGTGGTGGGTATCCATGCACTTCTCAAACAATGGAGTAGATTGTTCCAACTAATGAAGCAGTTTAAAAAAGCTATATTTTCAGGTAAAGCATGATTAATTCTCAGAAGTAATTTCTATGGAGGTTATCATTTACATGGGATTTCCAGGACACAAGTACAATTCTTACAACAATAGGTAAACGTACCAATGCAGACGATTGAGACAGCTCTACCAGCTGACATCATCTGTACATGCAGTTTTTCCAACTACATGGAGAAGGCCAAGTGGATGGTGGAACTTAATTAAGTCAACGTGGACCTTATCACAGCCCTGATAAATTTACCGTGGACCTTATGGTTTTTTAAATCAGTTTTAGGAACAATATGGTCATAAGGTCATCATGATCGTCATGATCAATATTATTTCTCTTGGTAACATCAAGATTTTGGGCAAAGTGTACTGGTTAGAAGCTTATATTAATTAACAATAAACCTTTGGAACCAGGTCAGCCTCTGCTGCTGCACATGTAAATGGAGATCAGCAATAAGCCCTTTGGGCCTGGAGAACAAATATCTATTGCAAACGCTGGCATGAAGTTGACTATCTCAGTTATACACCATTGTCTGCCTCTATCTCACAGATGCTTCTTGACCTGAAGAATATCTCTAGCTATTTTTTTCTGGAATAAGTAAAGTTATACCGAACTGGAGGGACTGAAATTCAAGCAAGCTTTATCCCCATGGCAATGGAATTGGTAACATATTGTCTTGGTTAACAAACAGTAAATATTGAGTACCAATAAGAATGTATTTTTTTAAGCGTGGCATATGGCGGCAGCTGAGAGAAGGAAGTATTTGAGCCTCAGCTATTCATGACAGTGGTGAAATCATTGGACAATCAGCATAGATTTATGAAAGGTAAATCATGTCTGACGAATCTTATAGAATTTTTCGAGGATGTAACTAGTAGAGTGGATAAGGGAGAACCAGTGGATGTGTTATATCTGGACTGTCAGAAGGCTTTCGACGCGGTCCCACATAAGAGATTAGTATGCAAACTTAAAGCACTCGGTATTGGGGGTTCAGTATTGATGTGGATAGAGAACTGGCTGGCAGACAGGAAGCAAAGAGTAGGAGTAAACGGGTCCTTTTCACAATGGCAGGCAGTGACTAGTGGGGTACCGCAAGGCTCAGTTCTGGGACCCCAGCTATTCACGATATATATTAATGATTTGGACGAGGGAATTGAATGCAACATCTCCAAGTTTACAGATGACACGAAGCTGGGGGGCAGTGTGAGCTGTGAGGAGGATGCTAGGAGGCTGCAAGGTGACTTGGATAGGCTGGATGAGTGGGCAAATGTTTGGCAGATGCAGTATAATGTGGATAAATGTGAGCTTATCCGCTTTGGTGACAAAAACAGGAAAGTAGGCTATTATCTGAATGGTGGCCGATTAGGAAAGGGGGAGATGCAGCGAGACCTGGGTGTCATGGTACACTAGTCATTAAAAGTAGGCATGCAGGTGCAGCAGGCAGTGAAGAAGGCAAATGGTATGTTAGCATTCATTGCAAAAGTATTTGAGTATAGGGGCAGGGAGGTTCTACTGCAGTTGTACAGGGTCTTGGTGAGACCACACCTGGAGTATTGCATACAGTTTTGTTCTCCTAATCTGAGAAAGGACATTCTTGCCATAGAGGGAGTACAGAGAAGGTTCACCAGACTGATTCCTGGGATGTCACGACATTCATATGAAGAAAGACTGGATGGGCTCGGTTTGTACTCGCTAGAATTTAGAAGATTGTGGGGGGATCTTATAGAAACTTACAAAATTCTTAAGGGGTTGGACAGGCTAGATGCAGGAAGATTGTTCACGATGTTGGGGAAGTCCAGAACAAGGGGTCACAGTTTAAGGATAAGGGAAAAATCTTTTAGGACCGAGATGAGGAAAACATTTTTCACACAGAGAGTGGTGAATCTCTGGAATTCTCTGCCACAGAAGGTAGTTGAGGCCAGATCATTGGCTATATTTTAGAGGGAGTTAGATGTGGCCCTTGTGGCTAAATGGATCAGGGGGTATGGAGAGAAGGCAGGTACTGGATACTGAGTTGGATGATCAGCCATGATCATATTGAATGGCGGTGCAGGCTCAAAGGGCCGAATGGCCTACTCCTGCACCTATTTTCTATGTTTCTTTGTTTCTATAATATATATTAATAATCGGATATCGGAACTGGATTCATATATTTTAGTTTGCTGAAGACACAAAATTGGCCAGGATTGTGAGACATTGGAAGAATGCCAAAGGGCTTTAAGGTGATGTAGACAAGTCGAGTGAATCATGTACAGAATACAGATGGTTAATACACAAAAGGACACAGAATGCTGGATTAAACCAGCACGTCAGGCAGCATCCCTGGAGAACATTGATAGGCGACTTTTGTTGTTGAGACACTTGTTCAGACTCCCTGCCTCTAATAAATTTACATTTTTGACTATCTCTTATTCACCATACTTTATCTCAGTTCCCATTCGGGAGAGTGGTGGCAGCTAAAATGACATGAATATTTCTCTTAAGACTATTTTTGGGTACATATTTGGATAACATGGCAAAGATAAAATATTATTTCCAAATTATTCACCCAAACCAGATTTATACTTGCAAAATAATCTTAAAGCTACTATGAATGAACTGATTCCCTTTGTCTGAAGAAGGGCCCTGAATCAAAATGCTACCTATGCATCTGCAGTCCCATAGTTTATACATTTTACTGCTTCACTGCAAAATCTCCTCATGTCATGCCTACTTAAACCAGAAAAAGTGTCACGACCTGATATGTCACCCATCCAAAAATACTTCCTGACCCATTGAGTTACTCCACCACTTTGCATCTTTCTTTGTAAACCAGCATCTGCAGCATCTTGTTTTCTCACCCCTTGTTTATTGTTGATCAAAATATGGAGTGTCGATGTGAAAATTACCCTAAATGGCTTTCGGCACATCGGCCTTCATCAGTCAGAGTATTGAGTATAGAAGTTATTGGACTGTATAAAGACCACCCCCATGTGGTTCGGCCCCTCAATGTTCGGAGACCTATAAAAGGCCGGTCCCATGAGGTCCTGTATCAATCTTCTGGGAGAACACTTAGGACTGTGTGATCTCCTAGAGTGTCTCTATTGCACCAGGCTTGGAGAGCTTGGCCAGGCAGATACAAGGATCGAACCCGCGGTGGTTAGGTATAGTAGTGGGGAACTGTTATTGTGTTCTTCCGAAATAAAGTTTAGTGCTTGACTCAGTGGTTTTTGACTGTAACTAGACTGGGGGGAAACTTAGAGTGAGCTATTTATGAAACCACCCTATGTGCTGAATCCAACCTACGTGTGGAGTTGACTTATTCTTCCTGTGATTGCACAAATCACATCTTTTGCTGTGCAAGTGAGTTTTGGTAGGTATCTTATCAAAAATGAGAATGGAAATTCTTGAGGGGGAATGAGGAATAAGAGGTAAATGAAAACCGTGTCAGAGAGAGCAGCAGGTTTCTTCATGTCTCGCACTCCTTGGAGGGGGATGGTGAATTTATCCATAATCCAAATGCCATAATCTACAGATGCTGGAAAATAAAATCGTAAAGTGCTGGAAACACTCAGTTGGTAAGGCAGCTCTGTGGAGTGTTTTGGAAAGATGCGTGACCTGAAACAGGAGCCCCAGTTGCCAAGTTTGCTCAGCATTTCCAGTACTTTGTTTTCAGTTCAGGCTTCTGACGTCTACAAAGCTTTGCTGTTGAAACAATACTGTGTTTTACTAATCAGTGGTCCTGATTTGATTTAAATAATCATCCTACGAGAACCAAATTAATGCTCTTACACTTTGCTGTGCATAGGTGCAATCTCTTTAATTTGCTTCAAAGTTTAACACACAGGAGCAAGGTTTATTGATCCATCTCTTAAAGCTCATTTGATTAAAATTCCAGCCATTCTCTGTTCCCTCATGGCAATCTTTGTTTGAACACAGTTGTTGGTGGAGGGACCTTTGACCCTAAATGGGAAAAGCCACTGAGATCATCACTGAATTGATGGCTCCCCGGTATCATGTACAAAACATACTTTCCATGATGTTGCTAATTGCCTGACAAGAGTTTTTAGAAGAAAATTTAAACATTGTGTAAGATGTGAGGAAAGTGTACTTTTAGCATTAGTGAGTCATTACCAGCATGTTTAAAAAGGCAATTTACATGCTTTCATACTTAAGATAAGTGGAACAGTTTAATTATTTATTGTTGATCGCTCAACCAGAATATCAAACTAATTGGGTGTATTGCAGACTGGAGCTGAGATATTCTGAACATTTTCTGAATTTGGTGTCCCTGCTGAATAAGAATACAGATGCCAAGTTCACTTCACTTTCTTTTGCCTTATTCGGATGGCTAGTGCTGTTAATGTGGAACTGTTGCAGGAAACTCAACAACATTTAGGTATGCAGGCAAGCATTTGAATTGTGAAGACAGTGGAAGCTTTGACTAATTGTTGGTAAATGGGGTTAGTATAGATAGGCACAATGGTCAGCATGGATGAGGTGGTATGAAGGCTCTGTTTCTCTGTGGTATAATGTTATGTTTCCTCGAAAATGTGTTATCCAGCCGGTGAAAACAAAAATCAGATTTTGATTGCAATAATTACATAAGAAGAAGAAGAATAACCTTTAATAATCCTTTACAGGAAATTACAGTGCCACAACAGCTTCAAGACAGACATAACACCACACATTTCAACAGATATCTTCAATACATAATAAGTTAAAATTTTTGTGCATTATAAAACCTTATAGCAGCTGGTATACAAGACTTCCTATGTCTCTCCGTTTTGCACATTGGTGCAATCAGTCTCTGACTGAAGATGCTGCACTTGATCACCTTCAGGGCGTGGAGTGGGTGAGTGGGGTTGGTCATTATTGAGCCTAGTTTTTTCAGAGTTCTGGCCTCTGCCACCTGCTTGACCGTTAGTTGCTCTGCCCCAACCACTGAGCCGGCCTTCCTGATCAGCTTATCCAGTCTGTTTTTGTCCGCTATTCGGGCGCCTTCTCCCCAACAGGCCACAGCAAAAAACAGAGCACTGGCCACCACTGAATGGTAGACACTGCACAGTAGGGGTTGACAGATATTAAATGACTTTAGCCTCCTTAAAAAATACAGTCTACTTTGTCCCTTCCTGTACACCGCCTCCATATGACTCTTCCAGTCCAGCTCACTGTCAAGCTGCACACCAAGGTACCTGTGGTTGGCGACCACCTCCACCTCACTGCCCCTGATGGTGATTGGTGTTGGTTGAGTCCTCCTCCTCCCCCTCCTGAAATCCACAACTATCTCCTTAGTTTTTTTGGTGTTGAGATGGAGATTATTGTGTGCACTCCACTCCACAAAGTTGTTAATTGTGTCTCTATACTCCTCCTCATTGCCCCCTTTGATGAGGCCTACAACAGCTGTGTCATCTGAAAATTTCTGCAAAAAGCAGCTGTTGGTGTTATATTGACAATCCGCTGTGTAGATGGTAAACAGGAATGGAGCCAGCACAGTTCCTTGTGGAGCCCCTGTGCTGCTCATGATGGTGCTTGAGACATTGTTCTGTAGGCGCACATACTGTGGTCTGAGGAAAAGGTAATCCAAACACCACAGTACCATTAATGGATCCACCTTCATCTTCTCCATCTTCTCCCCTAGCAGTCGGGGCTGAATTGTGTTAAAAGCGCTAGAGAAGTCAAAGAAGCATATTTCCAATCATCTATTTTGCTTAAATCTTTGATTCTGGTTCCTGATTTAGTTGGCAATGTTAGTTGCAAACAGTGACGGTGAACATTCTGTCAGTAAACAAAGAGTAGAATCTCAGCAATTCTCAATCCTACTTTCTAAAGAACAGATCCATCCTGATCATTTTCACTGCAGGCATCACGATTCCAGGCCCTGATTGCACTGACCTGCTGGCTCAGTCTCCTTGCCCAGCTTCTAAATCCACGCTCTAGGGCCTGCATTGCTCCTCACACAGCATATCCCAAAATATAGTCAGCTTTCCATACCACCTCCTCCCAACCCACAAATCTACCACCTTATTCAATCTGTAATTGCAGGATAGGCAAGGTGGCCCCAGAAGCAGCATGCTCATGTGGTCACTACCATCTGCAGATTGCCCTCCATACACACCATCCTGACTTGGAAATATATTGTCATTCCTTCACCATCCTTGGATAGAAACATAGAAAACATAGAAAAAAGGTGCAGGAGTAGGCCATTCGGCCCTTCGAGCCTGCACCGCCATTCAATATGATCGTGGATGATCATCCAACTCAGTATCCCGTACCTGCCTTCTCTCCATACCCCCTGATCCCTTTAGCCACAAGGGCCACATCTAACTCCCTCTTAAATGTAGCCAATGAACTGGCCTCAACTACCTTCTGTGGCAGAGAGTTCCAGAGATTCACCACTCTCTGTGTGAAAAAGGTTTTTCTCATCTCGGTCCTAAAGGATTTCCCCTCTATCCTTAAGCTGTGACCCCTTGTCCTGGACTTCCCCAACATCGGGAACAATCTTCCTGCATCTAGCCTGTCCAACCCCTTAAGAAATTTGTAAGTTTCTATAAGATCCCCCCTCAATCTCCTAAATTCTAGCTAATACAAGCCGAGTCTATCCAGTCTTTCTTCATATGAAAGTCCTGACATCCCAGGAATCAGTCTGGTGAACCTTCTCTGCACTTCCTCTATGGCAAAAATGACCTTCCTCAGATTTGGAGACCAAAACTGTACACAATACTCCAGGTGTGGTCTAACCAAGACCCTGTACAACTGCAGTAGAACCTCCCTGCTCCTATACTCAAATCCTTATGCTATGAATGCTAATATACCATTCGCTATCTTCACTGCCTGCTGCACCTGCATGCCTACTTTCAATGACTGGTGTACCATGACACCCAGGTCTCGTTGAATCTCCCCTTTTCCTAATCAGCCACCATTTAGATAATAGTCTGCTTTCCTGTTTTTGCAACCAAAGTGGATAACCTCACATTTATCCACATTATACTGCATCTGCCATGCATTTGCCCACTACCCAGCCTATCCAAGTCACCTTGCAGCCTCCTAGCATCCTCCTCACAGCTAACACTGCCCCCCAGCTTAGTGTCATCCGCAAACTTGGAGATGTTGCATTCAATTCCATCGTCCAAATCATTAATATATATTGTAAATAGCTGGGGTCCTAGCACTGAGCCTTGCGGTACCCCACTAGTCACTGCCTGCCATTCTGAAAAGGACCCGTTTACTCCTACTCTTTGCTTCCTGTTTGCCAGCCAGTTCTCTATCTACATCAATACTGAAACCCCAATACTGTATGCTTTAAGTTTGTATACTAATCTCTTATGTGGTACCTTGTCGAAAGCCTTCTGAAAGTCTAGATATGAATGAATGAATTAATCTCTTTATTGTCATTGCACATGGTACAACGAGATTTAAAAGTCAATCCCACGGTGCGATTCACAAGAGCAATTTTAAATATATAAGAAAAGGTAAAAATATATACATATAAAAAAAGAATTACAGATAAATAACAATAGCAGCTGAGGTAGAACCATTCAGTTGAATGTGAGTGTTATTTCTTATTTTGCATTGTTTTCATGTATGGCTATGGGGTAGAAGCTGTCTCTGAGTCTGTTTGTGCGAGTTTTGAAAGACCTGTACCGTCTGCCAGAGGGCAGCAGGTGGAACAGGTTGTGTCCAGGGTGGGAAGGATCCTTCAGGATGTTGGCTGCCCTGCCAAGGCAGCGAGAGCTGAAGATGTCCTTCAGGGAAGGCAGTGGGCAGCCAGTGATTTTTTGTGCGGTGTTGATGACCCTTTGAAGGGCTCTCCGGTCTGCTGCAGAGCAGCTGGCATACCATGTGGTTATACAGTACGCCAGCACACTCTCGATGGAGCAGCGGTAGAAGGACACCAGGAGCTTCTCCTCCAGGTTGTTTTTCCTGAGGATCCTCAGAAAGTAGAGTCGCTGCTGGGCCTTCTTGACTGCTGTGGTGGTGTTTGTAGTCCAGGAGAGATCCTCCGTAATTTGTGTGCCCAGGAATCTGAAGTCTGAGACCCTTTCCACACAGTCCCTATTGATGAATAGGGGTTTGGGGGCTGCACTGTTCTTACGGAAGTCTATGATAATTTCCTTTGTTTTTGTGGTGTTTAGGATGAGGTTATTCTCTGAACACCACGCTGCCAGTCTTTGGACTTCCTCCCTGTAGGCTGTCTCATCTCCTCCTGAGATACGTCCAACCACAGTTGTGTCGTCCGCAAACTTGAAGATGGTGTTGGTGGAGTGGGCGGGGGCACAATCGTGGGTGTAGAGGGCGTAGAGGAGGGGGCTCAACACACAGCCCTGTGGGGAGCTGGTGCTGAGTGTGATGGGGATGGAGAGGTGATGGCCCAGTCTGACACTCTGGGGGCAGTTAGACAGAAAGTCCTTGATCCAGAGGCAGATGGGTTGGGAGAGTCCTAAATCCATGAGTTTGGTGACCAGTCTGCTGGGGATGATGGTATTGAAGGCGGAGCTAAAGTCAATGAAAAGCATCCTCACATAGCTCCCCTGGTGTTCGAGGTGGGTCAGTGCAGTGTGAAGAGCAGTGGCGATGGCATTCTCAGTGAACCTATTTGCTCTGTAGGCAAACTGGTGTGGATTGAAGGTGGGCGGGAGGCTGGCTTTGATGTGCTGCTGGACCAGTCTCTCGAAACACTTCATGATGACTGGTGTGAGAGCGACCGGTCGGTAGTCGTTAAGGCCGCTGACAACAGGCTTTTTTGGTAGTGGGATGATTGTGGCAGACTTCAGGCACGGTGGGATGATGGATTTGGACAGGGACAGGTTGAAGATTTTTGTAAAGACCTCGGAGAGCTGGTCTGCATATTCCTTCAGAACCCTTCCTGTCACGCCATCCGGGCCGGCAGCCTTCCTCGGGTTCACCGCCCTGAGCACCCGCCTCACTTCATGCTCCTGCACAGTGAGGGTGTAGTTGTTGTTGTTAGGGGCTGGTGGGAGAATGGTGACGAACTCTTCTGGTTCTGCCTCGAAGCGAGCAAAGAAGCAGTTCTGCTCCTCTGCCAGTGAGGCGTCGCCGTCGGCCGTCTTGCTGTTGCTGGGCTTGTAGTTGGTGATGTGCTGTATGCCCTGCCACACCCGCCGTGGATCGTTGTTGTTAAAGTGGGTCCTCTATCTTCCTCTTGTGGGCCGCTTTGGCATCCCTGATGCCTTTCTTCAGGTTGGCTCTAGCAGCGCTGTACAGGGCTCTGTCTCCAGACCTGAAGGCGGTGTTGCGGTCCTTGAGGAGAGTTTGGACCTCTTTTGTCATCCACGGCTTCTGGGCGGGGTACACCCGGATGAGTTTGTCGACGGTGACGTTGTCAACACAGTTCTGGATGTAAAAGAGTACCGTGGATGTGTATTCCTCCAAGTCCTGATTTCCAAAAATGTCCCAGTTTGTCCTTTCAAAGCGGTCCTGTAGCTGTGAGGAAGCTCCTTCAGGCCAAGTTTTAACAGTCCTGGTGGTGGATTGAGCTTTTCTCCTGAGGGGGGTGTATGCTGGTGCTAAGTGAATGGATCGGTGATCCGACTGGCCTATGTGTGGTAGTGGTGTGGCTCTAAACCCCTTCTTGATATAACACATCCACTGGTTCTCCCCTATCCACTCTACAAGTAACATCCTCGAAAAATTCTATAAGATTCGTCAGACATGATTTACCTTTTGTAAATCCTTTAATCCATTCAATTTACCTAACACCACTTCCCGGCTAACCTGGATTTCACTCAGTTCCTGCATCTCCTTTGACCCGCGGTCCCCTGCTATTTCCGGCAGATTATTTATGTCTTCCTTAGTGAAAATGGAACCAAAGTAGTTATTCAATTGGTCCGCCATGTCCCTGTTCCGCATTATCAATTCACCATTTTCTGACTGCAAGGGACCTACATTTGTTTTAACTAATCTCTTTCTCTAAACATGTCTAGAAAAACTTTTGCAGTCAGTTTTAATGTTCCCTGCCAGTTTTCTTTCATAATCTATTTTCCCTTTCCTAATTAAGCCCTTTGTCCTCCTCTGCTGGTCCCTGAATTTCTCCCAGTCCTCTGGTCGGCTGCTTTTTCTGGCTAATTTGTACGCTTTATCCTTTGCTTTGATACTAACCCTGATTCCGGATCCCGGATCTAATTCCTGGGGCTGCCCAAACAACAACACTGTGGAAACCCCTTCAACAACCCAAAAGTCCTGCAGTGGTTCTCAGGGATAATTAGTGACGGACAATAAACATCCTGCAGTAAAATTGCAAGCATATTACAATGTACTAATGCAGCTACATAACAAGTTTAATGATAATAATGGAAGGCAATAATACCATGTTGTGGAATCTCAAGGCGGGAGCAAATGTGGACACACGTTCCATTCAAAATTACAATTAAAATTACACTTTTACTTTTATACAAGGGCTGGAACACAGAGGAAACAATGGCACAGAAGTGGTTAATCACACGTTAGAAAATATGATGTCTAAATTATACTCTGGTTGTCAGACATGAATATATTTCTGTGCAACATTCATAGAAACAAATGTCAAAGTATAACCATTTTGCAAAGAAGTGGAATTAACATATCAGTAATAACAACTTTTAAAATTAATTTCAGTTTCAGTTTAGTTTATTGTCAAGTGTACTGAGGTACGGTGAAAAGCTTTTGTTGCGTGCTATCATAGAAACATAGAAACATAGAAAATAGGTGCAGGAGTAGGCCATTCGGCCCTTCGAGCCTGCACCGCCATTCAATATGATCATGGCTGATCATCCACCTCAGTATCCTGTACCTGCCTTCTCTCCATACCCCCTGATCCCTTTAGCCACCAGGCCACATCTAACTCCCTCTTAAATATAGCCAATGAACTGGCCTCAACTACCTTCTGGGGCAGACGCTTGTCTATCCAGTCAGCAGAAAGACAAAGCATGATTACAATCGATCTGTTTACAGTGTTTCAACAGATGATAAGGGAATAATGTTTAGTGCAAGGTAAAGCCAGCAAAGTCCAATCAAGGATAGTCTGAGGGTCATCAAAGTGGTAGATAGTAGTTCAGCACCGCTCTCTGTTGGTGCTAGGTTATGTTCTGGTCCCACCACATTCTAAAATGCCCTCCTTCAATCTCCAGATCCAGCATCTCCGATGCTCCCTCTGCAATCCGAATGAAGGTACTTGCCAATGAGATTAACCCCACCTACCCAGGAGTCTTCCAAAGTAAACACCCTACATTGGGTGTGGTTGAGCTTTGGCATGAGAAGAATCAGTGAGAATAAGCAAGAATGTGAATTTCAAGAAACTGATAGAAAACTAGGGAATGCCTACTAATTTCATGTTCAGATGTTCACTTGCACTGGAGATTTGTATCTGCAAGATTTGGATCAATTCAGTTTTGCTACAATGTAAATTGTAAAGGAATATCTGACCCTCTGCCACATCATTAAGAAGGGTCTCGACCCGAAACACCGCCCATTCCTTTTCTCCAGGGATGCTGCCTTCACCCGCTGAGTTACTCCAGCATTTTGTGTCTACCTTCGATTTAAACCAGCATCTGCAGTTTTTTCTTACACATCTTTAATGTCCTTATCAGGGTAGATGTATTTTTGAAATACGCTCACTGAATTAGAGGGTAACACAGCAACAAACTCACATAGACAGCAACCAGTGAGTTGTAGTTCATTCATTTCTAGTAGCACCAAGCACAGCACTTTGCTGCTCTTGTTCAAAGTAATATCATTGAATCTCTTGCACTCACCTAATTGAACAGGCAAGATATAATCCAGTGTGTTTTCTGAAAGGCAGCAGTTTTGACAGTGTAGAGCATCCTCAGTGTTACAGTGGAGTGAGGGTGAACTCTTTTTTTTCTGCTCAAGTCTCGAGTTTGAAACTAGAATTTTTCTTCTTGTGAGATAAGATAATAACTGATAAGTTATCACCTGAGCCACTGCTGACACTGGGATGAGCAGACATTTATGAGCAGGTCATACATTTAGGGCATTTATGTTTGCAACTTGCATCTAAGCAAATTTACCATGGCAAGATGATTCCAGATGCATTGTCAGCAGTTATTTTAAAGATTGATGAATGTTCTTATTCATGAGCATATGGAATGTAATTCTGCCTTCTTAGATTAAACGCTGATATTTTGATTTCATGGTTCAATTGCGAGTACAATTAACAAGCCAAATGGGTATCAATGGCTTTATGATGCAGAAGTGATATATGAACTATTTTTATTTTCTTTAAATTGATTTGGCCCTTGTCATTCTAATCTTTCCCCTCTAAAATAATCCTTCCTTTTCTTGCCTTAAATCCAAAAGGTTCAAACTGAGACACAAATAGGGGGTGTTGTGGATAGGGGGTGTTGTGAATAATGAAGAGGATTTCCAAAGTCTACAGAGTGATTTAGGCCATTTGGAAGAATGGGCTGAAAGATGGCAGATGGAGTTTAATGCTGATAAATGTGAGGTGCTACACCTTGGCAGAACAAATCAAAATAGGACGTACATGGTAAATGGTAGGGAATTGAAGAATACAGTTGAACAGAGGGATCTGGGAATAGCCGTGCATAGTTCCTTGAAGGTCGAATCTCATATAGATAGGGTGGTAAAGAAAGCTTTTGGTATGCTAGTCTTTATTGGTATGCTAGTCCGGTAGGCGGCGCGGCTCTGGCCATCAGCGGCCTCTGCAGCCTGTCCGCGTTTTTGTTATTTTTTGTCTGTGTTTCTGTGTAGTTTTTGTTATTTTATGTTGGGGTGTGTGTGTGGGGGGATGGGGGTGGGGTGGGAGGGGGGGGGGAAAGTTTTTGAATCTCTCCCTGCACTGGAGACCCGACCTTTTCTCGTCGGGTCTCAGGTGTCGTTGAGGCCGCAACGAGGAGCGGCCTCCAATGGGAAGAAGCCGGGGACTCTGGTGCTACTCACCGTCGCCGTCGCGGAGCTGGCCGAGACCGGAGCGGGTGGAGCGGTGGAGGAGCGCTGCCGCTGCCGCTGCTGCTGCTGCTGCTGCTGCTGCTGCTGCCGCTGCTGCTGCTGCTGCTGAGTCGGAGGCTGCTACTGCGGGTCTGCAGACGGCTCGGACGACCCCGCGCGGCTCCCTGGAGGGAGACCGCTTTTTGGGCTGCTGCAACGGCGACTTCTCCCGCCCGAGTTGCGGGGTCGAAGAGCTCCTGGAGCGGGGCCTAACACCATTGCCCCGCGCGGCTGGAACGGCTGCGGGACTTTGGGAGCGCACACCGGGGGCTCCAACATCAAGACCCGGTGTGCGACCTCGCACCACCCGGCGTGGCTTCAATGACCGCGGGACAATCGCCATCGCCAGCCGGGGGCTTTGACTTTGACTGTGACATCGGGGGGGGGGGGGGGGAGAGTGCAGTGGAGAGATAAGTTTTTTTGGCCTTCCATCACAGTTATGTGATGGATGTTTATGTTAAATGTAATTATGTTGTGTCTGGGGTCTATTTGTGTGTAATGTATGGCTGCAGAAACGGCATTTCGTTTGGACCCCCAGGGGTCCAAATGACAATTAAATTGACTCTTGACTCTTGACTCTTGACTCTTGACTATAAATCAGAGCATTGAGTATAGAAGCTGGGATGTAATGTTAAAATTGTACAAGGCATTGGTGAGACCAAATCTGGAGTATAGTGTACAATTTTGGTCGCCCAATTATAGGAAGGATGTCAACAAAATAGAGAGAGTACAGAGGAGATTTACTAAAATGTTGCCTGGGTTTTAACAACTAAGTTACAGAGAAAGGTTGAATAAGTTAGGTCTTTATTCTCTGGAGCGCAGAAGGTTAAGGGGGGACTTGATAGAGGTCTTTAAAATGATGAGAGGGATAGACAGAGTTGATGTGGATCAGCTTTTCCCTTTGAGAATAGGGAAGATTTAAACAAGAGGACATGACTTCAGAATTAAGGGACAGAAGTTTAGGGATAACATGAGGGGGAACTTCTTTACTCAGAGAGTGGTAGTGGTGTGGAGTGAGCTAACAGTGGAAGTGGTGGAGGCAGGTTCATTGGTATCATTTAAAAATAAATTGGATAGGCATATGGATGATAAGGGAATGGAGGGTTATGGTATAAGTGCAGGCAGGTGGGACTAAGGGAAAAAGTTGTTCGGCACGGACTTGTAGGGCCGAGATGGCCTGTTTCCGTGCTGTAATTGTTATATGGTTATATGGTTAAATGCATTAGGCAGCACAGTGGTGCAGCTGGTAGAGCCCATGCCTTACAGCGTCAGAGACCCTGACTTGATCCTTACCTTTGCTGTTGTCTGGAAGGGGTTTGGATGGTCTCCCTGTGATCACATGTTTTTTCTCTGGATGCTCCGGTTTCCTCCCGCATCTCAAAGCCGTGCGGTTTTGTACGTTCATTAACCTCTGTAAATTGCCCCTAGTATGTAGGGAGTGGATGAGAAAGTGGGATATCACTCAATGATCGATGAATGCATGAATGTGGGTGATCGATGTTTGGCGTGTCAAAGGGTCTGCTTCCATGATGTTTCAATCAAGTTGTTGAATTCAATTATTATCAGTAAATTGTCCTGCATTGGGCAGTTGCTGCCAAAAACTCCTCCACTCAAGTGTCATCCAGTGAAAGAAGGCAACATGTTCATTTTCTAAAACAATAACTGACCTTTTGACCTTCTGATCTCAACTCTATTCAAGGATCAACAAGATCTGGATTTCTTGACAAGAAGAACTGACCTGTTGGTTTAGTTATTGCCTCACCTAATCACAACTTAGACCAAAATCTTTCCACACTAGCAATGAGTCTTTTTCCCAGGTTAGGGAAACAAAGGATAAAGGAGCGTAGCTTTAAGATGCGAGGAGAAAGATTGAATAAGCATCTGAGGGGCAAATCTTTCACATAGAAGCGGCTAGTTAATGGAAAGACCTGCCAGAGGAAAAATACATTTAGACAATTACATGTGTAGGAAATGTTTAAAGGGATATAGGCCAAATGCTGGTAAATTGGACTATCTAAGAAAGGTAATGTTGGTGGGCACAGATGGGTTGGGTCAAAGGGCATGTTTCCCTGCCGTATGATTCTATGACTCTATCTGCGACGTCACCTCCCCATCACCCACCACCACACACACATTACCTAGCGATGTTACAAAACCTATCTTCAGAGGCGCTGCAGTTCTGCCACTGGTCGTGCGTGCGACTCTGGCGTCTTTGAGGGGGGATTAAAATCCAGGTTTGTACTGCTTGTCGGAGGCGGATTTCCTCGGGCTGCTAGCTGATGAAGAAAATTTGCTGGACAATTTAATAATTGGATTAAAATAAAAAAGCGACTTCTAACGGCCTAAACGCCTACAACGTGATGGTTCGCAAGAACGGGACAAAACAAAAGGCAAGTCGTCTATTTTACATATAATCTTGCTTCTTGGGATGGCTTTAATCTAATTTTACATTGCGAAAATGTTATTTGAGCCCCATACAAACTGGCAGTGTCTTTCCTGCCGATATGGGGTTCAAATTCACTGCGAATGCAATGTTCCAATCGATCGCGTTCCAGAATCACCCACTCGCAAGATGATTAAAATGCTCTTTTTTTTTTGGATAATCATGTCATAAGCCGTCTAAATTGCCTATATTTGGAGTTATTCTCTCTCCATGATCATTATTTTTAAACTAAATATTCACAATAGTTTGAGTCACAAGTATTGTGAAAAAACAATAATTTTGATTAAATTTTGAGTGGATGTTTCTGGATTAATTTATGAGAATTAAACATTAAATTCCATCCATCTGGCATATAAATTCATGACAGTCAGATTTAAAAATCATGTTATATTGTGAATTCTTGTGTGAATGGGATCAGTTTGTTATTTGGATACTTAGGCTATTTTTTAAATTAACCTTTTCTTAAGAAATGGAATCTACAGGACATTCTTAATGGGAAAGTAGTGGGCAGAAAGGCATGTCACGTGTGGTTTGAAGAGCAAAAACTTGCAGTTTACAATGCCAAAATTGGAAAGTTGAGGAAAAACAAGGTGTACAGAGTTGCTTATTGGTTACAATCTGAGGAGTATGATGATGCTACTGATTATGATATGCCAATGTACCAGCTAGCAACTGATCTTCTCCATAAAGACTTGGTCTATTGCTAGAGATTGTAATTTATTTACCTATCTTTCAGACTTACAGCATACAATACAATAATATTAAAGTTCTGACCTTGAGAATATCACATTTTTGAATTTCCAAGGCAGTCTGGGTGTTTATTACTATTTCCGTCACAATGGTCAATATTTAATTAGCTACAATTAGGTAATTAACTAATATGCTTTCCTTTCAGGTAATCCAAGTAAGATGTTTGATATTTGTTTCAGAATGCTTCAATCTATAATAACTGAAAATGTATTTCAGTTCTCTTAATTTTTAAGAAAGTTATGGTCTTTTGACTGTCCTCGATGACAGCTTTTGTGTTGTCAATGAAAAAACAATTTCCATTGACAACACAAGATTCTAATTTCCGAGTATGAAAATGGCCATAACTTTTTTTAATATTGCAGATATGAAAGTGAATTAGGTGTCAAATTAAACTTCTTTTCATGCTTTATCTGATGGGATAAATTTCAGACTTGATTTTTAACATCTCAAAATGTTGTAACATTGCTACATTATCTGATTATAACCATCTTAAGCTAACTGCAGCTTTTTAGGATGTTCCCTCTGTATTTCAAAGTTGCTGTTATTAGACCAACCATGACCTTACCAGATTCTTGCATAATATCTTCTCATTTATTTGTGTTCTTGCCAATTAAAGATGACCTCATTTGGTGTATTGTGATCGCCCCATTACAGAAAGAATGTAGAGGCTTTGTAACAGGTGCAGAAGATGTTTACCAGGATGTTGCCTGGACAGGAGAGAATTATCTTGAAAGTAAGCATGCAGGTACAGCAGGCAGTGAAGAAAGCGAATGGCATGTTGGCCTTCATAACAAGAGGAGTCGAGTCGCTAGTGAGATCGCACCTGAAGTATTGTGTGCAGTTTTGGTCCCCTAATTTGAGGAACAACATTCTTGCTATTGAGGGAGTGCAGCGTAGTTTTACAAGGTTAATTCTCGGGATGGCGGGACTGTCATATGCTGAGAGAATGGAGCAGCTGGGCTTGTACACCCTGGAGTTTAGCAGAACGAGAGGGGATCTTATTGAAACATATAAGATTGTTAAGGGTTTGGACACGCTAGAGGCAGGAAACATGTTCCCGATGTTGGGAGAGTCCAGAACCAGGGGCCACAGTTTAAGAATAAGGGGTAAGCCATTTAGAACGGAGATGAGGAAACACTTTTTCTCACAGTGAGTTGTGAGTCTGTGGAATTCTCTGTCTCAGAGGGCGGTGGAGGCTGGTTCTCTGGGTACTTTCAAGAGAGAGCTAGATAGGGCTCTTAAAGATAGCAGAATCAGGGGATATGGGGAGAAGGCAGGAACAGGCTACTGATTGGGGATGATCAGCCATGATCACATTGAATGGTGGTGCTGGCTCAATGGGTCGAATTGCCTACTCCTGCACTTATTGTCTATTGTCTAATTAGCTCTCAGGAAAGGTTGGACAAACTTGAATTGTTTTTCCTTTAGCATGAGAGGCCGAGGGAGGTCTGGATTGGGAAGAAACGATTAATTCAAGGCATGAAGAAATAAGCTCAGCCTGACAAGACCAGGCAGAAGCAGTGGGTCTGCCGAGAAAGCATTAGGTTGGGGTACTAAAAATAAATAGCTGCTATACAAACTTAAGGCACCACAGGTTTGGAACTATGGAGGACAGCTCTCCCAGTGAATTGAGATATATGACAATGTGGGGGACAACAGTCTGATTTATGTTCATGGTCTGGGGAAGCTGAAGGGGGGAGGGGGGATTCCACTGAGGCTACCTGACCTGCTGAGTGTTTCCAGCTTTTTCTGTTTTTATTTTTGGCTTTGAGTGATCTTTCTTAAATTGGACATTTCTTTCGAAGCACTAAAATTGGCATGATGGGATGAATGGTCTACTTCTGTGTGTTACATCTTTCTTATCATGAGATGATTCAGGTGTCTACATCTAGCCTGGGTTATCTATGCAACTCAGAATCTAGCCTCTCAAGTCTTCAATGATTCTTTTGAGAGCTTTTAAGGGGGAGTGAGGAAAGCTTTGCAATCTGTCCATAGAACCTGTAACATTTTAGCTGTAGCAAATTAAGTAACTGCTACTGCTTTGTGAACATTTACTGCACGAGAGAAATGTTCTTTCGAAGAAAGAATCTGAATCTACTTCTCTTTTTTATCATCAAGAGTTTCCAAATGATGAATTTGTCTCTTTCCATTTGTGAAACTTGAGAACAGTAAAAGGGCAGATGTGCAGGTCTTGGAAATGTTGTTATTCCGATGAGGTTAACCAAGGTTCCTTGATACTCCCAACAAAAGATTCCAAGATACTGTTTTGCAGAAGGCGGGTGGGAGTTCTTCCCAGTCACTGTTCATTTGACAATCTTTATCATTAACTTAGATTATGTCGCCATGATTGCAAAAAACTGACTGCTCTGCTTCCAATACTGAATACATCTCAAAGTAATTTTGCAATGTCTAGAGAATGTTAAAGGCTTTATATAACTGCTATGTCTTTCTTTAATAGCCTTTTGTTTAAATGTTGAAACAAAAGCATCAGTCCTTTGATTTTAAATTTTAAATTTTTCAATAAAAATTGAAGATGCTCAAGATGTTAACTCTCTTTTCAACACTGGAAATTATGAGTTTTGATACCGAGTTCCTGTGAAGAGTTGTGAATATATTTGTGAGTTGAGTATCCTCGCTTGAAGAGAACTAATGAGCAGTCCAATTGGCAGTCTCCACTCTCACCAGATTTTGATAGGTGAGGTGCAAAAGAGTTTGCTTGTCTCTCTGCCCTGTACTGAAGAGGCTGAGACCCCATCCAAATATGTCAGACTAAGATGGTTCAGAGCTGAAATATCACTTGACAATAAATTAAGTGAGAAAAGGATATCAATGGTGATATTTTGCACTAGAGTGCCATTTATAATAGTTTTAATAAAATAATACACTTGATTTGGTGTGGAACATTTCCAAGTCAAGTCAAGTCAAGTCAATTTTTTTTCTAAAGTACAATTAAAAATAACTCTTGTTGACCAAAGTGCTTTACATCAGTGCATGGAGGGGGCAGTTCTGATGAGAAGAGGGATGCTGTTCCATAGTCTAGGTGCTGCAACCGCAAAAGCGCGGTCGCCCCTGAGCTTATCCTTGGACCGCGGGATAGTCAGTCGCCCCAAGTCGGCCGATCTGCGGGACCTGGAGGTAGAATGGTGGGTAAGCAGACTTTTGATGTAGGTGGGGGCAAGCCAGTTAAGGGCTTTGAATACATAAAGGAGGAGCTTGAAATTGATTCTGAATAGCACTAGGAGCCAGTGGAGAGAAGCCAGAATTGGGGTGATGTAATCCCTTTTTCGGGTGCCCGTCAGAAGTCTCGCTGCAGCGTTTTGGACCAATTGCCGGCGGGACAGAGATGATTGGCTGATGCCAGTGTAAAGGGAGTTGCAGTAATCTAGGCGGGAGGAGATGATTAAGGTCGTCAAATTGGAGGAATGATTTTATTTTAGCTATCGTGCGAAGCTGGAAGAAGCTAGCTTTTACCACAGCATTGACTTGTTTGTCAAATTTCAATGCGGAGTCAAATATCACACCAAGGTTTTTGACGTGAGGTTTCAGTAAGGAGGTTAGGCTTCCAAGGCTGCCTGCTATCGTTTTGATGGAGTCCGAGGCGCCAAGTAGGATGACCTCAGACTTGCTCTTGTTTAGTTGGAGGAAGTTCTGGGCCATCCAACATTTTATATCCTCAAGGCAGTGCATAAGGCTGAGTAGATTTGATTGGTTGTTGGGTTTCAGGGGGAGATAGAGCTGTGTATCATCTGCATTGCAGTGGAAGGAAATGCCGTGTCTTTGAATGACGTGGCCGAAGGGGAGCATATACAGAGAGAAGAGAATGGGGCCTTGTGGAACCCCGCAGCAAAGGCTAGCTGGGGAAGAGAAAGAGTTGCCTATGTTTGTAGAGAAACTCCTGTCTTTGAGGTAGGAGACGAACCAGCTCAGGGCAGTGCCATCAATACCAACCCCATACCGGAGTCGGTCAATTAGGATGGAGTGGTCCACTGTATCAAATGCTGCGCTGAGGTCGAGAAGGACAGTTGCACAGTTGCCAGAGTCAATGGTGAGAAGCAGGTCGTTATGTACCTTCAACGAGGTAGACTGTGCTGTGGTGGGCCCTGAAACCGGATTGGAAACTTTCCAGGATGGTATTTTGGTGTAGGTAAGGCATTAGTTGATTTAGAATTACCTTTTCAAAGATTTTTGAAAGGAGTTTGGAAATAGGTCTGTAATTACTAGGCAAGGTAGGGTCTAGGTTAGGTTTTTTCAGGAGGGGCTGGACCACCGCGTGCTTGAAGCAGGTTGGAACAGTGCCAGTGGCCAGAGAACTGTTGATGATAGAGAGGATGCTGGGAACGGCTATTGCAATGACATCCTTCAGAAGGGAAGTGAGGACAGCATCGAGGGGACAGGCAGCAGGTTTCATAGTGGAGACAAGCTTTACAGGGAAGGTAGAGTATCAGGTTGGAAACAGTCTAATTTAGAAGAACAGACTAATGAGACAGCTAGTTCACGGATGGGAGGGGAAATATTCGTTCTGATGTTCTCAATTTTGCTGGTGAAAAATGTAGTATGTTCTTCACACTTAGCAAGGGACCTAGCTAAGCTGGTACTGGGGGACAGGACATATGACATAGGTAATGGTACTAAATAGGTCCTTGGAGTTATGGGAGTTTTTGGAATTAAGGTTGGATAATTATTGTGTTCTCGCAGACTTTACTGCTTCCTGGTATTTGAGAAGATTGTTTCTCAGATGTCCAGGAGTGTTTGGCGTTCGTAGACCAGGATTGACTGCAGGCCATACGGACGTCCAGACGGGAGACAACGAGCAGCCAAACACAACGGCGCGGCCATCTTGGAAAGTCTATTCACACAAGATTGATGGTAGGACTCCAGTGTAGTGGCCACAGATATCTGTCTGCTCTGTTTTCATGTACATGCCGATCACTTAAGACAGTTTTCTCCTTCAGATATTTGTTTCACCTTTTTTTTGTCGCTTGTGTTAGTGTTGGGGACTCAAGACCTTAAGGGCATGACATTAAAAGTTAGAGACCAGCCTTTCAGAACTGAATTGAGGACAACCTCCCGCACGTCAGGAGAGTGCTGGAAGTTCAGAACTTTTTTGCCAACATCAATTATTGATAGGACAGTTGTCAATATTAAAAGTTTTTTTTAATGTTTAAAGGTCTTAAAGGTTGCACGGTAAAGGTAGGTGGGGTATATGCTGTTATGTTACAGGTAAGCTCTGATCTCATAGTGTAGATTCATAGTCTTATAGTAATGAAACAGGTCCTTCAACCCATCCAGTCTGCACAAACCATCAAGTATCCATTCACATTCATCCCAAATACTGTTCAGCATTTTCTGTTCACAAGAGCTCACATACAGAGCTCTTACATATCTCTTGTTTTTTTCATACCTCCAGTTTCTCTCTCTCCCGACTCTCAGTCTGAAGAGGGGTCTCGACCTGAACCATCAGCTATTTCTTTTCCCCAGAGATGCTGCCTGACCCGCTGATACTCCAGCATTTTGTGCCTATCTTCGTTGTAAACCTGCATCTGCAGTTTCTTCCCACATAATAGAATACCATTTCCTAATTCTTATTAATCTGTGCAGTATGGGAAGTTACTAACTAAAATTAAGAAAATACATTGAAATGCTTTTAAAATTAAATTTTATCAAATAACATTTCAATGCTAAACAAAGCTTACCATAGCTGAATCTCCTTGTAACAAAAAAAACACAATGAGGTTTATACGGCAAATAACGTACAAAGAAGTGAGTTGCATGAGGAAAACCAATTTGTGAATTATTATGAATTGTCACGACATGTTTTAGAAAACCTAATCTACCTTAGCAGCAGTGTACACTGCCGACCACCAGTGGGACTTAGTTCTGATTATGTATTTTTGCACTAATATTTTTTTCAACGCACGGTTTTATTTCGTTTCACTGTCTTACAGGATTTGGGGCAATTTGTATATAATTTATTTTACATTTATTTTGAGTTTGCTGAGTATATGTACCTGTGATGCTGCTGCAAGCAAGATTTTCATTGTACATCACCTCACTACTGGTTCATATAACAATCAAATCAAGTTGACTTGCCTTTGGGCGAACATGGACGGAAATCAGAGCATCCAGATTTAACCCATGCAGTGGCGGGGAGAATGTGTGCACTCCATACAGACCACACCAAAGGCTAACACTGTACTCAATTAATTGTTTGCAGCAACTTTACTCATTGTCCTACTGTGTCACGCTAATCATATGAACTTTCAATTTATGTCGCAATTCAATTAATATAATAATTCTTATAAAGAAGAAGAACATCTTATGCACACACTCGTATTGTGATGACGTGAAACTAAATCCACTTTTATCAAGTATTTGAAAGTATTATGTACGTTTCATTTCAGTAAGGTAATTCGTCAATTTGCATAACTCCAGTAGCTTAAATCTGACTATGACAATGATGCATGTTCGATTTGTTATATTGCTGTGCAAAACATTAAATGGCGTGTGAAGAATGATGAGGAAACCCCAATGGGATTCATTAGCCTGATTGGTTTCTAACTGCAAAACCAAATGCCATCACACTAACGCTCCCGTGGGCTGTATAGAAACACATGCCCGTATAATTATCCCAGCGATCATGCTCCTGAGCATGAAGCAATAAATAAAGGTTATTTCCAAAGCGGGAAGAGTTTACTGAATGTTTGTATTCTTGGTACATTTTGCTTTATTATGTTCATCGTCATTTTTTATTGAAGAGTGAACTCTGATTGAATGATCAGATGACAATAATCATGAAGCGTCGTCCTGCTAATATACACCTGTGAGTGGGTAGACATATGATGACCGTTTGCCAGCACTGGGCCTCTACTCGCTGATGTTTAGATGGTTGAGGGGGAACCTCATTGAAACTTACAGAATAATGAAAGGTGGATGTGGAAAGGATGTATTCACTGGTGGGAGAGTCCAGAACCAGAGGTCAAAGCCTCAGAATTAAACTGCGCTTTTTTAGAAGAGAAGAGGATGAACTTCTTTAGTCAGAGGGTAGTTAATTTGTGGTACTCATTGCCACAGAGGGCTGTGGAGACCAAGTTAGTGGATAACTTTAAGGCAGAAATAGACAAATTCTTGGTTAGAAATGGTGTCAAGGGTTAGACAATAGACAATAGGTGCAGGAGTAGGCCATTCAGCCCTTCGAGCCAGCACCGCCATTCAATGTGATCATGGCTGATCATCCACAATCAGTATCCCGTTCCTGCCTTTTCCCCATGTCCCCTGACTCCGCTATCTTTAAGAGTTCTATCTAACTCTCTCTTGAAAGCATCCAGAGAACCAGCCTCCACCACCTTATGAGGCAGAGTATTCCACAACTCTCTGTGTGAAAAGGTTTGTCCTCATCTCTGTTCTAAATGGCTTACCCCTGATTCTTAAACTGTGGCCCCTGGTTCTGGTCTCCCCCAAAGTCAGGAATATATGTCCTGCCTCTAGCGTGTCCAAACCGTGAAGAATCTTTTATATTTCAATAAGATCCCCTCTCATCCTTCTAAATTCCTGAGTATACAAGCTCCATTCTATCAAATATGACAGACCCGCCGTCCCAAGAATTGTGAACCTACGCTGCACTCCCTCAATAGCAAGAATGTCCTTCCTCAAATTTGGAGACCATAACTGCACATAATACACCAGATGTGTTCTCACTAGGGCCCTGTACAACTACAGAAGGACCTCTTTCCTCCTATACTCAACTCCTCTTATTAAGAAGGCCAACATGCCATTCGCTTTCTTCACTGCCTGCTACATCTGCATGCTTACTTTCAGTGACTGATGAACAAGCGGCTGCAATTCCCATTGTACTTACCCTTTTCCCAACTTGATACTATTTAAATAATAATCTGCATTCCTGTTTTTCCACTCGTGGATAACCTCACATTTATCCCCATTAAACTGCATCTGCCATGCATCTGCCCACTCGCCCAACCTCTCCAAGTCACCCTGCATCCTCATAGCATCCTCTTCACAGTTCACACTGCCACCCAGCTTTGTGTCACCTGCAAATTTGCTAATATTACTTTTATTCCCTTTATCTAGATTATTAATGTATATTGTATTTGTGGTCCCAGCTATGGGGGAGAAGGCAGGAAAATGGGATTAGGACGCAGAGATCAGCCATGATTAAATGGTGGAGTGGATTCGATAGGCTGAATGTGCTAATTATACTCCTATAATGTGAACGTGAACTTGTTTCCTCACAGATTCACATGTCATTGCATTCTGACTTGATGTTGCTCTCTCACACTGAGTGGCTTGCCATGGCCACCATCAGGACTGCAGTAACAGAGCTTGGCCAGTGGTGTCACTACTGAGACACCAATGATTATCTCAGGAGCTCAATGCTGGTGAAAACACCACTCTAGTGAGATTGTAGCTCATTCTGTCAAGTGTGGAGCATTTTTAACTGCCTGCATTCACTGCTGAAACTGGTTGGTCAAATCTTCCAATATAAGCAGCATGACCTATTAAATATTGATCAATGCCACAAAGCAGTCTGAAGAAGGGTTTTGGCCCGATACGTTGCCTATTTCCTTCACTCCATAGATGCTGCTGCACCCGCTGAGTTTCTCCAGCACTTTTGTCTACCTGCAGTATAATATACATCTAGTTGTACAGAGACAGTTAAATGATAGTTGTACTTCCATTCCTATACCTCCTTTCTGTCCTTAGTCTCCTATATTACTAGTGTGAGGTCATACACAAACTGGAGGATCAGCATTACTTACAACCCAAAGGGATGAACATTTAATTCTACAATTTCAAGAAATGCAACCTCATCCCCATCCCCCTGTGACTCCGCTCCATTCCCCTCCTTTGTACATTCGTGTACCAATCCCTGTCTCTCATTTCCCTTTTTATCTTCCCTTTTCCCCCTCCCACCTATCTCCCTCCCCCTGGCTACAAGTCAAGACTAAAACTTATCTATACTCCCAAGCCTTTCCATACGTCCACTGAGCGAGGGCTATATGTATATATGTATGTAGTTTGTTTGTTTATACTATTCTTATAACAAATGTAAAGCACTTTGGCCAACGAGAGTTGTTTTTTAAATGTGCTATATAAATAAATGTGACTTGACTTGACTTGACTACATTTCACTCCTATTCTCTCGTTATCTGACATCCTTTAGTCCTCTTTTCACCTATAGCCTCTGTCTCTTACTCTATCCATCTGCAAATAAACACTTGCCAGTCGAAACTAATAAAACATTTATTCCTTCCAAAAACAGTTGGGCCTAATAAAGCATTTATTCCTTCCAAACACAGTCGGACCTAATAAAGCATTTATTCCTTCCAAACACAGTCGGGCCTAACAAAGCATTTAATCCTTCCAAACATGGTCGGACCTAATAAAGCATTGCACTTTCAAGCACATGCAGGTCAGCAGGCCAAACAACTCATGGCATTGTCATTACGGGCTAACAAATCATTTATTGCAAGTACATTGCAGACTCACAGTTCAGTTGATTCACAGCTTAGAATGACAGGCGTGGCCTCTCCCTCGCGATCTTGTAGAGTGAGTGACTCACGTCCAAACATCCAGGGTTTTGTAGTCCTGCCACCCATAAGCACAACGAGTGTGAGGAAGATAGTTAGATCTTAAATGCAGTCTCCTTCGCAGCCACAGTGCAGGCATGGAGGTGAGGTAAAGGGAGAAGGGATGGGAAAGGGAAGGGGGAGAGTGTAAATGGTGCCCTGCGTTGTCAAATGACTCTTCCCATGCAAACATCCATGTTGTCCAGAGCCAACCCTGGGATCACCAAGAGACAATGAAACAAGGGGAATGAGGTGCAAAGCACTGTGATGCATGCATGGACTCAAATTCAGCATGAACAAAACTCTGTCACAAAGTCTATGGCCAAACCATCGACGTCCCAAGTGGGACCCTTCAATTGGCATTCCTAGCTGACCTGTTTAGAGGTTTAAGAAGGAACTGCAGATGCTGGAAAATCGAAGGTACATAAAAGTGCTGGAGAAACTCAGCAGCATCTATGGAGCGAAGGTCAGTCTGAAGAAGGGTTTCGGCCTGAAACGTTGCCTATTTCCTTCGCTCCATAGATGCTGCTGCACCCACTGAGTTTCTCCAGCATTTCTGTTTAGAGGTTTGTCCCCTAGTTGATAGGTTGCTCCAATCACTGCTGGAGACGCAGAGGTGAGCATCAGCTATATTGATGACATCATCAGGTGTATGGATGGCACCAGAAAATGATCGGCCACACTGTGGTGATATTCATGTGGTGCACCCTGTCCAAGTTCCCAATGGGCAGGACCACCACACAAATTGGTTCTATCATGGTGAAACATGAACTGCATAACATTTATGTGAAAAATGTGCTCAGTTTACGTTCACGAGTTACAGGAGTAGCATTAGGCCATTCGGCCCATCACGTCTACTCCGCCATTCAATCATGGCTGATCTCTGCTTCCTAATCCCATTTTCCTGCCTTCTCCCCATAACCCTTCACACCCATTCTAATCAGAATTTGTCTATCTCTGCCTTAAAAATATCCACTGAATTGGCATCCACAGCCCTCTGTGGCAATGAGTTCCACAGATTAACTACCCTCTGACTAAAGAAGTTCCTCCTCACCTCCTTTCTAAAAAAATGCCCTTTAATTCTGAGGCTATGACCTCTGGTCCGAGACTCTCCCACCAGTGGAAACATCCCTTCCACATCCACTCTATCTATGCCTTTCATTATTCTGCAAGTTTCAATGAGATCCTGCCTCAACTTTCTAAAGCTGCTAGTGGGTCTGGTTCAGACAGGGACAGCATAGTGGTCTGGTGCAAAATGATAATTAAGCTCTTGATATTGGTTGCAGGCTATGAGGATTCATGGATAAATCAGGTTTATATTTAAAAAGTGGTTTCCCTTTTGGTCACAGTGCATCCTTTTGACATCTGTTCCCTGCATAACGTTGTGTAACATCCTCAGATTAACATCCTCTGCCATTGCTCTCGGAAACATCAGGCGCTTCCTCTGCTAAGCTGCCTTCACCATGGAAAACACATCTGAATTCTACTCTCCTGAATTAGAGAAAGCCTCTTATCCTCCCTACTGCAAGATTGGCTGCCATTTCTGAAATGTTGCAGATCTTGTCAGCTCCTGCCTAGTAAAATCCGGAGACATGAAGGTTGATCTTTGCAGTCACTGCCAACATGATTCTGGAAATATTCTATAACATTAGCTTTGGTTGCTGCATGCGATTTATTTCTAGTAGAATGGCCCTATAAATGGATAATGTTCAGTGAAATGCACTTGTGTAAATCGTTCTCTAAATGTCATTAATAGTGTCAACCACTTGGCACCCTTTACCCCACGAGTCTCTTTCAGTAGTTTACACTGGGTTCATGTCCTCTGCACATTCTCCTTAATCTGCTCCCATTCCAGGGGAATGGTAAGCAAAACACTCAGGCCAGGATTTAGCTGAAGTATTTTATTGAGGGCAAAGTCTTTGCTTTACCCACACCATCGCACTTGAACTTCACAGTCTGTAAAAAAAAATCAGGAAACATAAACATCATCTTAACACTGAATAAATCAACTAGCAGTTACCCAGCAACTGAGCGATTACCACTTTAAATAGCAACAATTGCTCAATTGAACAATTTGTTCAACAATTGATCCTCCATCATCTATGTTACAAACATGGTGTTATCCATTGGCATCACTGGCACCTCGTCATTATAATCTGCCTTGTCTGCATTCTTTAGGTTTCCAAAAGGTTGTCATCCTGCCATTTTGCAAATATTGTGATTTACAATGTATGTGCATATGTCCCATGCAAATCTGTTGTCATAGCATCCAAAGCATTGGTTATTGCATGGCAGAATCTTGAGGCTCTTAATTCAGTTGGTATATTTCAGTCATTTTCAATCTATACACTTTATAGTAGTCTCATTAATGTAAATGCTAAACAATGAAATGTATGCAAAAACAGCAGGCATCACAGTAATTGTCCATAATGAATCATATTAACAGTAGAAGATAAAAGCTCTGTTAGTGATAGCACCATGTTAAGTAAACTTGCAGGGCCTAGCGGATAAAACTGAAGTGGGCCAAATAATATATGGATCATGTTCAATCAGGAACTTACAAAATGTTGCAAATATAGTGCTCGTTAGTGGCAAAAATTACCAATACAAAGCATGCCAGATTATCACAAAAGATCATCAAGAGTCAAGTCAAGAGTGTTTTATTGTCATGTCTCAGATACTGTAGAACAATGAAATTCCTACTTGCTGCAGCACAACAGAATATGTAAACATAGTAAGATATGATAAATGAAAGAGAGAAAATAAAAGTTCAGTGTGTATATATACACATACTCACAATATATTTATATAGTGTCTGAAATGCAAGAAACCTGTCTTCCTTACACTTCCTGACTCAAATGTCACTGCGGACCACTGCAGAGTGGTTGACTCTTTAACTGCCTCTGAAATACCCGAGTATGTCATTCCATTCAAGAACAATGAGATAGGGCAATACATTTTGACACCCGCATCTTAGGAATGAATAGCGTGAACCAAAACGCATTGTGATGAGTGGACTATCACAGAAATGGATCTGAACAAATCCAGCTGCAGGGAGGGCATCTCTGATTAAGTATAAGCTGGTTTCGAAGGATTCAAATCAATGATGGAGTATGAACGCTCAATAATATAAAATTAAGGGAAATACAAACATTTATTAAACAACAGTAAAATTACAATTAAAGAGCGGCAAGATAGTAAATGAACACTGAAACTCACACATACTACAACTCCAAAAGCTTATGGGGAACTTCTTACGACAACTTGATCAGTGTCTTGAGCCTGTGTGCCCTGACACCTTTTTGGAATCTCAGGCCGGATGTCCGGTAAGTTCAGTTCAGTTTTAGTTGATTGTCAAGTCTACCGGGGTACAGTGAAAAGCTTTTGTTGGGTGCTATCCCGTCAGCAGAAAGACAATACATAATAATAATAATAATAATAATCTTATTTATATAGCACATTTTTAGTCATTTTTACTCTGCAGTGGTCCGCAGTGACATTTGAGTCAGGAAGTGTAAGGAAGACAGGTTTCTTGCATTTCAGACACTATATAAATTTAGTCAACTTGCATTGACCCCAAAGTGCTTCACATAATTACATTACATTTACACACAGGCAAAGGTGGGTGAAGTGTCTTGCCCCAAGGACACAACGACAGTATGCACTCCAAGCGGGATTCGAACCGGCTACCTTCCGGTCGCCAGCCGAACACTTAGCCCATTGCGCCATCTGTCGTCCCATGATTACAATCGATCTGTTTACAGTGTATAGATACCGTTTAATGCGAGGTAAAGCCGACCAAGGATAGGCTGAGTGTCACCAAAGAGGTAGATAGTAGTTCAGGACTGTTCTCTGGTCATGTGCAGCATGCATTTATACACTCAATAAGCTCGCATTTCTACCCTAATCCACAAACAACAGTTGACACAATTGTACAAATAGCGATCCTCCTTTGTACAGTAAACCATGTTTATTTATCACATCAGGTGCCAAGGTAGTCTTGGATATCTCTGAGAAATACATCTTCCTACTAGATGTCCTTGTAGCTGGGTAATCAGAGACCTCATGAGTTGTTAGTACTTCCAAGTGAGCCCAAGTATTTTCTCAAGTGCCAAGTTGTTTATGTTAGCTAGTCTGCTTGCTTGATATAGTGTGATGTTAACAGACAACTCCATTTTATCTGAAAAATCTGTTTAACCTTTATGTTACAGAAAGCATACCCAATAATATACAATTTGGACCACAAGAAGAATATTTACACTCTATATAACCATATAACCATATAACAATTACAGCACGGAAACAGGCCATCTCGGGTATACTGGGGTATGCTAATTATAGTTTGAGACTATAAATAATTTAATCAGGTAGCTAAAACTATATATTATTGGACAGACCTTATGTTGTCCCAACATCTTACAGTGCACCACTGATTATACTTCAAAGTCTCAGCCTTTGTAAAGGAAACCAGCCAGCCAGTATTTATCCTTTAATTAAATAAGAGGAGAGCTTTTGCTTACTTGACATAACTACTGAAGCAGATGATGGTTACATCTGGAGGCATACACGGTAATGCAGATAGTTTTGTCAGTTGGCAAGCCTTACCTGTTGTCAAAGGCATTGTACAGAACGCCACAGGAGATCCTTCTTCCATGTGGCTATCAAACTTCACAACTCCTCCCCTTTCTGTCACGGGGTAGACTGAGAC
This sequence comes from Leucoraja erinaceus, assembly GCF_028641065.1. Lineage (NCBI taxonomy): Eukaryota > Metazoa > Chordata > Chondrichthyes > Rajiformes > Rajidae > Leucoraja > Leucoraja erinaceus. The sequence goes on along the minus strand of NC_073379.1, from coordinate 34,818,552 downwards.
TGGCTCCCCCCCCCCCCCCCCCCCCAATCTTTGCACATCACCAATCCTTTCCACTCGTCACTTTAATTTCATGTTTCATGTATTTTGCGTTTTTGTGTTTTTATGACTGTTGGCAGATCAATTTCCCTCTTGGGATAAATAAAGTTATATTATATCACATCCTATAAGTTCCTGCACAAAGACAGTCCCCATGTGCAAATTATTCCACTGGTGTTTGGCTTTGACTATGTTTATAAGCCTGATGTGCTGCTGAGAGAAAAAAATAATAATTGTTTTGTCCAGTACATATGACAATTAAACACTCTTGACTATTGACTCTAGCATGGTGCTGTCTAAGTGCAGGAACTCATGAAATGCCTTTGACAACTGGTAAGGCTTGCCAACTGACAAAACTATCTGCGTTACTGTGTATACCTCCAGATGTAACTTATCTGTGTCAGTTGTTATGTCAAGTGTGCAAAAACTCTCCTCTTATTTAATTAAAAGATAAATACTGGCTGGCTAGCTTCCATTACAAAGGCTGAGGGTTTGAAGTATAATGTTTAAGTCTTGGACCATGGCATCCTTGATCTTACACAAAAAGCATGAATGAGCGTGGATTCAGTATCTAAGCTTTGAGACTGTGGGGATGGGAATAGTTGCTGAGTTGCTTCCTTTTGTGTCCTCTGGTGGTTTGTTATACCTCTGAGGTTATACTGCAGAGGTTTGTTATACGTTTGGCAATGTGACAGTGACAGAACAGGAGAAGCTATGAAGGCAGTTCTGGCCTCAGTCTAAAATGTACAGGCTCTTGCTTAAATTGAAAGGTACTTAGATTTCATCTTTTACTATCATTCTTCATTTAAATGAAATATTCAAGTCCAAGGTCATTGTTGAACCTCTTTCTGGAATATTCCATTAAATGAAAAGCAGCAGATGTCAAATTTAGATGCCAGATGTTGTCCCTGAAATCAGACTGATCGTTTTGCATGGTTAAGAAAACATTAAACAAACATTTACATGGTCTGAGATCAATCACGATAGTGGGTGTGGAGAGGATGTTTTCTCTAGTGGGATAGCTTAGGACCAGAGATCATAGCCTCAGAATTAAAGGACGTTCTTTAGGGAAGGAGATTAGGGGAAATTTATTTAGTCAGAGGGTGGTGAATCTGTGGAATTCTATGCCTCAGTAGGCAGTAGAGGTCAAGACATTGGATATTTTTAAGGCAGAGATAGATAGATTCTAGGTTAGTACAGGTGTCAGAGGTTATGGGGAGAAGGCAGGAGAATGGGGTTAGGAGGGAGAGATATATCAGCCATGATTGAATGGCGGAATAGACTTGATGGGCCGAATGGCCTAATTCTACTCCTATCACTCACATACTGTAAGTTCAGATTTTCCTTCACGATCGGACTGTTCGCTTGTTTGCAATTTGTGGACCTGATCTAGACCGATTGTCTGTTGGCATTTGAAGGTTTTCTGCAAGTTCATAGCTCTGATAACCTGATGAGTCTGCTTTGCTTATTTTGTGTAATCTGTGTTCATATTATAAAGTAATTTGGTTATGCTCTGTGGCCTGTGCGCTGGTTGATTCCAAAGTGTTGATTGAATAAATGCAATGTGCATAATACCTATAGACTTTGTCATTAACCTCCTGCCACTTAATGTTGCACTTGAGGGAGCAGCAATGAGCAGACTGTACAGTTTTGAATTCATCTTAGCAGAGTTCCAATGATCCTCTTGACAAATTTAACTGTAAAATTAAATTATGTTGATAATAATAAATTATTGAATTTGGGGAATCTATTGTTATGAAGGGAAATTTACTGCTTCCTTTGTAAAGCAGATATTTGAATTTGATTGCTGGCGCTAAATGCACCCAAGTCAAGTCAAGTCAAGAGAGTTTATTGTCATGTGTCCCAGATAGGACAATGACATTCTTGCTTGCTCCTGCACAACAGAATATAGTAAGCATAAATACAGAACAGTTCAGTGTGTCTATATAGCATAGACCATATATATACACATAAATAAACAGATAAAGTGCAATAGGCTATTATAGTTCAGAGTTTATTTGATGGTGAGATTAATAGCCTGATGGGGAAGAAGCTGTGGGGAAGAAGCTGTTCATGAACCTGGATATACCTGATTTCAGGCTCCTGTACATTCTCCCTGATGGCAGCAGAGAGATGAGTGTGTGTATGGGGCCAGGTATGGGTCCTTGATGATGCTGGCAGCCTTTTTGAGGCCGCGAATGCGATAGATCCCTTCGATGGTGGAGAGGTCAGAGCCAATGATGGACTGGGCAGTGGTCACAACTGTCTGCATTCTTTTCCACAACCGGACACTTAAGTTGCCGAACCAAGCCACGATGCAACCATTCAGTATGCTCTCTACTGTGCACCTGTAGAAGTTTGAGAGAGTCCCCTTTGACATACCGACTCTCTGTAATCTTCTCAGGAAGTAGAGTGCTGATGTACTTTCTTTATAATTGCATCAGTGTGCTGGGACCAGGAAAGATCTTTGGATATATGCACATCCCGGAATTTGAAGTTCTTCAGATTCAGATTCAACTTTAATTGTCATCGTCAGTGTACAGTACAGAGACAACGAAAAGGATCCCTTCTTGATCCTTTCCACCATCGTCCAGTTGATATAAACGGGATTGTGGTTCCCTATCCTACCCCTTCCAAAGTACACAATCAGTTCCTTGGTTTTGCTGGTGTTGAGAGCCAGGTTATTATGCTGGCATCATTTGGTCAATTGGTCGATCTCACTTCTATACTTCTATAACCATCAGTGATTCATCCCACAACAGTGGTGTCATCAGCGAACTTGATGATGGGAGTTCGCACTATGTCTGGCTTCGCAGTCATGAGTATAGTGTGAGTAAAGCAGGGGCTGAGCACGCAGCCTTGAGGTGCTCCCCTGCTGATTGTTATCGAGGATGACTCAGTTCCACCAATATGAACAACTGTGGTCTGTGGATGAGGAAGTCGAGGATCCAATTACAGAGGGATACGCAGAGACCTAGTTCTGAGAGCTTGGTGACCAGCTTGGAGGGGATGATCGTATTAAACCCCAAGCTGTAGTCAATGAATAACAGCCTGACAGATGAGTTGTTGTTGTCCAAGTGATCCAGAGCGGAGTGGAGAGCCAGTTTGATCAAATCCTCCGTTGATCTGTTGTGGCGGTAAGCGAACTGCAGTGGGTCACGGTTATTGTCGAGGTAGGAGTTGATATGCGCCATAATCGACCTCTCAAAGCATTTCATCACCACAGATGTTAGTGCCACTGGTCGATAGTATATCACTTGGCCAAGTATATCACTTGGCAGTTGTAAATTTCCTTTTGTACATTGGTGTCACTAATATCCCCTAACTAGGGGTGACCAGAACTGCTCACATTACTCCAAATACAGCCTTACCAAAGTCCAATATAGCTGCAACATGACTTCCCATCTCTTATACCCAATACCCCAACCAACGAATGCAATCATACCATAGGGTTTTTCGGATATTTATGGTCATTAGTTCTTGTAGTTATATAACAACAATAGTTTTTCAGATCGTTGCTCTTAGTTAAAGTCTTCTTCATCGCTCTATTCAATAATGTTGCCATTTTCAGGGAGCTATGGATTTGCATAAATGGTAAGCAGGCAAAGATTGCTGATCCATACAAATTTGATTTACTGTCACTTAGTGGGTTGATCATTTGTAAATGAATACCCAGTTATTTAGAGATACAGTGTGGTAAAACAAGGATTTTGACGCAGTGAGTCCGCAACAACCTCGTACACCTCGTACACCAGCACGATCCTACTTTCTAGGGACAATTTACACTTAACAGAAGCCAATTAACCTAAAAATCTGTACACCTTTGGAGTGTGGGAGGAAACCGGAGCATCAGAAGAAACCCACATGGACACATAGAGAAAGTAAAAACTCCTTACAGATAGCAGGTAGCCAGGTTCGAGAGTTCGCTGCACTTATATCATGTCTATGTGATGAATAAAACTGATTGATTGATTGATTGATGATGTAAGGCAGCAACTTTACCATTGTGTCACTGTGCTGCCCTCTCTTGGTGACTTGATGATTTGTAAATGAATATTTCCTCCCTCTTATTCATGGGGGGAGGGGGGGTTAGTATGGGTTTTGTGGGCTGAAGGGACTGGTTTCCAGAGGGCTAGTATGGACATTGTGGGCGGAATGGATTCTTGGGCCGGCATCTCAGTCACTCAGTCCTGGTGGGCTGGCAGCTCAGTCACTCAGGCCTGGTGGGCTGGCTGCTCAGTCACTCCGGGCTGGTGGGCTGGCAGCTCAGTCACTCAGGGCTGGTGGGCTGGCAGCTCAGAAATTACCAAACATTCTGTGAGAGGAGGGGGAGAGGGTGGAGAATCAATTTTAGACATGTTTCATCTTTTTCTACAGATCACAGTAATGAAGGAGGAAATTCTATCCTTGCCTGGATCTCACAGGGAGCCAATGAAGGGAGGGAGAAAAATACTGGGATGAGGTTTAATGCTTACAAGGAGAATACTTACTGATGGGCCGAATGGACTTCTGGGCTAGTACAGACCTGATGGGCCAAAGGAACTTTAAAAAGGCAAATTTTCTGGACTTTTCCTGGCCTGGCACGGGCATTTTGGACCAAAATGCTCCTCCTGGGCTAATACAGACATTTTGGGCAAAATGGGCTGGTTTCTTGGCTAATAGGAGCCTGTGGACCGAAATGAGTGGTTTCAGGTAGGCCAAAGGTGGGCTGGTAGGCCAAAGGTGGGCTGGCAGTTGACTCACTCACAGCTGGTGGGCTGGCAGTTGACTCACTCACAGCTGGTGGGCTGGCAGTTGACTCACGGCTGGTGGGCTGGCAGTTAACTCAAGGCTGGTGGGCTGGCAGTTCACTCATGGCTGGTGGGCTCACACACACACACCCTCCATCACACACACACACACTCACATCCACACAAACACACCCTGCATCACACACACACACTCACACCCACACACATGCACCCTCCATCTCTCTCACACACACCCTCCATCACACACCCACCCACTCACACACACCCACACCCACACACACACACACACACACACACACACACAGACACTCACACTCACACACACACTCATGCTCACACATACACATACACACACACACACACAACTTATATATGACAGTAAAACTCTCTTGAATCTACCCACACGGCTGAGCGCGATTTCTGCAGTGAGCGGGACTTCCGGAATGAGTGCAACCTCTCCACTGAGCGGGACTTCCGGATTGAGAGTGGCCTCTCCACTGAGCGCTACTTCCAGAGTAAGCGGGACTTCCGGAATGAGCGGGAACTGTGCACTAAGCACAGTGCAGACCAACAATTCAGTTCAACTGCAGTGCAGGTCAACAATCATTTCAAACACAGTGCAGGTCAACAATCATTTCAAGCACAGTGCAGGCCAACAATTCAATTAATTTCCTTTCAAGCACAGTGCATAACAATTCAATTCATTTAATTTCAAGCACAGTGCAGGATAACAATTCTATTCATTTCATTTCAAGCACAGTGCAGGCTAACGACGCATTTATTTTCAAGCACAGTGCAGGCTAACAATTCATTTCATTCAAGCACAGTGCAGGCTAACAATTCATTTCATTTCAAGCACAGTGCAGACTCACAGTGCCGTTCACTCACAGCATAGACTCACAGTTCTGGACTCAACTCTCACTCATGATCTTCTGGGGCGACTGACTCACGTCTGGCCTCCAGGGCTTTATTCTCCTGGCCCCCCAGAAGGGGTGTTTCCTTCATCATGGTGACTGACAGGCGAGCAGACCAATCTCCTGATCTTATGATTTTTTAAACATTCATAACTTTTTTATTATTTCACCGATCGGAAAAAACTTTGGGTGGACGGTGCAGAGATGGTGAAAAAAGGAGCAGAGGAGGACGGTGAGTGAGATGGTGAAAAAATCATAGTGATTTAGTGGAGCGTTGTTTCTAAAATGTATTTACAAAGTGGTCAAGATGAGACTTTTAGTAATAGTATAGATTTAATGGTTTGTCAAAAACTCTAACATGGTTCAACATGATTTGCCTTTGTTCAGTCCATGCTTTACCTTATCAATCCATATTTGTTCAAGTAACTGCTAATTCTTCCCTGGTTATTATTTTGTGTACTTTCCTTCCACCAAGATTCCAGTGCCTTGTCTGTGGTTACTACATTTATCTCAACACTCTTTTGGGGTAATAACAGGCAGGTTTTAATTTGTTTAATCAATTTTCCAAAGACGTACTGGTTTGTAGGTTAATTGACTTGGTATAAATGTAAATTGTCCCTAGTGTCTTTGGGATAGTGTCAATGTGCGGGGATCGCTGGTCAGTGCGGACATGGTAGTCTGAAGGGCCTCTATCTCCAAACTAAACTAAAAAATTATTGTCACCAAAATCTTTCTACATCTGCAGTCAACACCCTCAAGTTTGTAAAATGTGTGAGGTGCCATGACCGGTGGTGTTCTACCAGTTATGAAACCATGCTTGTTCTTTCAATCAACACACTTGCATAACTTAAAGATGAGAAACAACCTTTGTTCTTTGTTTCATATTTTTAGTGGAAATATCAATTACATATCATAACTTTGTTTGAATCAATAGTGAACAAAAAAAATCCTAGTGTGGCTGAGTCCAGAACATATGGACAACCGCACAAAAGTGTAGTCGTTATTCAAGTGTACTGAGCAAAACCCTCCTTACCCGTCTGCACCTAATGTTTGTCAGGCTTTGGCCTACTCTCATTTCTCTTTTTCAGTTAATTCCCCCCTATTCCAATCAGTCTGAAGAAGAGTCCCAACCAAAATTGTCACCTTCCCAGATGCTGCGTGACCCGCTGATTTTATGAAGCACTTTGTGTTTTGCTCAAAATTCCAGCAAGATTCCTGTTCTCCTATTCAAGTGTATTGTCAGGAAGCAATTCCTTACACAAAGTGGAGTAAAAATCTGGATAGTGATTCCCTGGGAAACTGTTGATGTTGTATTATTGGAGTATATGAAATATATTTTTTAAATAGATTATTAGATTGTTACTAAGTATGCATTGAGAGCCATGGAACTGTGGGAGGAAGATAGTGATTCAATAACAAATTGCTGAAAATCTACAGTAAAAACAATGTGATTGTTGTGTGAAATAAGAGCCAGCAGCATTCTGGTGCAATAACTATTGATTATAGTCGACACATACATAAAATAAATGCTAACTACTTAAGCAGAAAGAAAGAGACGCATGAAAGATCCTGAGAGGTCTTAACAGGGTGAATATAGAAAGGATGATTCCTCTTGTGAGACAGTCTAGAACTAGAGTTCACCTTTGCAGAGTATGGAGCTGTCCTTCGGTCCAACTTGCCCACACAGATCAATATGTCCCATCTACACCAGGCCCACCTGCCTGCATTTGGCCCATATCCCTCTAAACCTTTCCGATCCACATAGGTGTCGAAATGTCTCTTAAGCATTTTGATAGTACCTGCCTTTAATACCTTCCTGGCAGATCGTTCCATACCCCAACACTCTTTGTGTGAAAAAGTTACCCTTCAGGTTCCTATTCAATCTTTCCCGTTCACCATAAACCTATGGTGAACGGGACCATATCTACCCAATCTATTCTTCTCATGAATTTGTACACATCTATGAGATTATCCTTCATCCTCCTGCACTACAAGTAATGGATTCCTAGCCAGCTCAACCTCTCCCTATAGCTCAGGCACTCGAGTCCTGGCAACAACCTCTTTGGGGGTCAAGGTAGAAGTGTTCACGTCGCGATCCCTGTCAAGTAATATCACCAAATTTACTTGCGAATTCTACCAAACACTTTGAAGCCAAGCCGAAAGCCAAAAAACAAATGATGTCCAGAAGCCTAACAAATGGCAGTAGCCCATCAGCCCGGAACAGGAAGAGAGGCCAACACCCGCCACCAAGGCCGGCTTTGACCATCATATCTCTAAATGTTGAAGGACTGTCTGCAACTAAAGAAGAACTTGTTGCCCAACTCTGCAGAGAGCATCAGTGTGATATTCTCTGCATCCAAGAAACTCACCGCGGATCCAAACATCCCCGCCCTCGAGTGGAAGGCATGACCACCCTCATTGAAAGACCACTTGAGAAACATGGAAGCGTCATGCTTGCAAAAAACGGGACAATCATCGAATCAACATCAAAGAGCGATGAAAACAACATTGAGGTCCTAACCGCTGAGCACAGAGGAATTACCATCACCTCTGTCTACAAGCCACCTCCCACACCTTTCCTGATGCCAGAAATACCATCATCTGGGAAACCAAGGATAGTGATTGGAGACTTCAACAGCCGCAGCTCACAATGGGGTTATGCTGGGAACAACGCTGATGGAGATGCAGTAGAAGCATGGGCCAAAACCAACCAGCTCTACCTGATCCATGATGCCAAACAACCAAAGTCCTTTAATAGCGGCCGATGAAAAGCCGGCTACAACCCTGATATCGGGTTTGTCAGCCATAGCATCTCTGGATTGGGCAAGAAGCTGGTACTAAAGCCACTGCCAAAAACCCAACACCGCCTCATTGGCCTTACAGTCAATGCTGCAGTCACCCCAGCCACAGTTCCTTTCCAGAGAAGATTCAACTTTGGGAAAGCGAACTGGCCTGGTTTCCAAGAAGATCTTGAAGGGAAGGTCGTCCACCTTCCAGCGGACCCCAAAAACTATCAAATCTTCACCAAGTTAGTGCACCAGGCAGCCCGGAAGAACATCCCGAGAGGCTGCCGCACTCAATACATCCCCGGCCTTGACACTCTAAGCAGTGAACTATATGAGCAATACCAACAGCTCTATGAATCTGACCCCTTTGCTGAAAGCACCATGGAAGTAGGTGAGAGACTCATGACCTCCCTATCAGAATGCCGCCAGCGGAAATGGCAAACTCTACTGGAGACAACTGATATGGCAAAAAACAGCAAAAAGGCATGGAGCCTCATCTGAAAAATCAGCAATGACCCATCAACACCAACACATCAACAGTATACCACCACGGCCAACCAAGTTGCATATCAGTTGCTGCTCAATGGGAAATCCACCACCAAACAGCCAAGACCAAAGGCAGACCGACTTCAGCACTCCCAAAACACCGGACTGACTGAGCCGTTCTCCCTTGAAGAGCTCAATATCAGCATCAAAGCCCTCAAGACTGGCAAAGCCATCGGCCTGGACAATATTTTCACAGAGGAGATCAAGAAATTTGGACCTCTGACACGGAAGTGGGTCCTTGAGTTGATGAACAATTGCATGCTGACAAGAAACATCCCAAAGATCTGGAGGAAAACCAAAATCATTGCTCTTCTAAAACCCAGTAAAGATCCAGCATATGCAAAGAGCTTCCGCCCAATCTCCCTGCTATGCCACCCCTACAAGCTGTTTGAGTGCTTGATCCTCAACAGGCTTGCCCCAGTCGCTGAACCAGCCATCATCCCTCAACAAGCTGGATTCTGACCTGGCAAATCCACAACAAGTCAACTTCTGAATCTCACACAGCACATTGAAGACGGGTTCCAGAAAGGACTGGTGACAGGAGCCGTCTTTGTTGATCTGTCTGCCGCGTATGACACTGTGAATCACCGCCTCCTCCTAAAAAAGATCTTGGAGAATACCAAAGACCTGGCACTCACGGACCTCATCAGAGCCCTCCTGAAAGATAGGCGCTTCTATGTTGTCCTTAACAACAAGCAAAGTCGCTGGCGACGACAACGGAATGGCTTGCTTCAAGGGAGTGTGCTGGCTCCACTACTATATAAGCTCCACTACTGGAGTGTGCTGGCTCCACTACTACCCCCGGCCCAACGGCTGAAGTCCAGGAGAAGCTTTCTCAGCCATGTCCAGCCCCTAATAGCATCACGGAAGAAACCAGACTCCAACTATGGACAAAAAGGCTTGAGGACGACCCCCCTCCTACTGACATGGGTATCCCTCCTTCTGAAGCCCTCCCTCCGGGCTCAGAAGCACCATGGGTCCAGTGGAAGACGCTCAACCGCCTGAGAACAGGAACAGGGCGATCAAAAGCTGCCATGGCCAGATGGGGCTATGAAACTGGCCAAACCACCTATGAATGTGGAGAAGAGGACCATACAATGCAGCACTGCCTTGTCTGCCCCCTACTACCCAACCAGTGCAGCCCAAAGGATCTTGCAGTGTTCAATAAAAACGCAAAGGACTGTGTAAAGGAATGGGAAACTGTCATATAACCAACCAGCTTCAAAGACACGAAAAGAAGAAGAACAACCTCTTAAATCTTCCCTGCGCCCTTTCCAGCTTAACAACATCTTTCCTATAACATGGTGCCTAGAACTGAACACAATAGTCTGAATGTGGTTGGATATACAAATAGATTGATCAAGATATAGGAGTATAGGAGTGAAGAGGTTCTTCTACAGTTGTATAGGGCTCTGGTGAGACCACATCGGGAGTATTGTGAACAGTTTTGGTCTCCTAATTTGAAGGACATCCTTGTGATTGAGGCAGTGCAGCATAGATTCAAGATTCAAGAGAGTTTATTGTCATGTGTCCCAGATAGGACAATGAAATTCTTGCTTTGCTTCAGCACAACAGAATATAGAAGGCATGAATACAGAACAGATCAGTGTGTCCATATACCATTGTATAAATTTACACACACATGAATAAATAAAACAGATAAAGTTCAAATAAACAGATAATGGGCTGTTAATGTTCAGAGTTTTGTTTGAGTTGAGTTTAATAGCCTGATGGTTGTGGGGAAGAAGTTGTTTCTGAACTTGGACATTGCAGTTTTCAGGGTCCTGTACCTTCTACCTGAAGGTAGCGGGGAGATGAGTGCGTTGCCAGGATGGTGTGGGTCCTTGATGATGCTGCCAGCCTTTTTGAGGCAGCGACTGCGATAGATCCCCTTGATGGTAGGGAGATCAGAGCCGATGATGGACTGGGCAGTGTTTAATACTTTTTGTTGTCTTTTCCATTCCTGGGTGCTCATGTTGCCAAACCAAGCCATAATGTAACCAGTCAGCATGCTCTCTACTGTGCACCTGTAGAAGTTAGAGAGAGTCCTCCTTGACATACGGACTCTCTGTAATCATCTCAGGAAGTAGAGGCGTTGATGTGTTTTCTTCATGATTTCATCAGTGTTCTCGGACCAGGAGAGATCTTCAGAGATGTGCACACCCAGGAATTTGAAGCTCTTGAACCTTTCCTCCATTGACCCATTGATATAAACGGGACTGTGGGTCCCCATCCAACCTCTTCCAAAGTCCACAATCAGTTCCTTGGTTTTGCTGGTGTTGAGGGCCAGGTTGTTGTGTTGACACCATTTGGTCAGTCGGTCGATCTCTCTTCTATACTCTGACTCGTCCCCATCAGTGATACGTCCCACAACAGTGGTGTCATCAGTGAACTTGATGATGGAGTTCGCACTATGACCAGCTACGCAGTTATGAGTATAGAGTGAGTACAGCAGGGGGCTGATTGTTATCAAGGCTGACACCTTTCCACCAATTTGAACAGTCTGTACGAGATTGATCCCTGGGATGGTGGGACATATGAGGTCATATGAGGAAAGATTGAAAAGACTAGGCTTGTATTCACTAGAATTTAGAAGGATGAGGGGATATCTTACAGAAACATATAAAGTTATAAAAGGACTAGGCAAGCTAGATGCAGGAAAAATGTTTCTAACTTTGGGCAAGTCCAGAACCAGGAGCCACAGTCTTAGATTAAAGGGGAAGCTATTAAAGACTGAGGTGAGAAAAAACCTTTTCACCCAGAGAGTTGTGAATTTGTGGAATTCCCTGCCACAGAGGGCAGTGGAGGCCAAGTCACTGGATGGATTTAAGAGAGAGTTAGATAGAGCTATCGGGGCTAGTGGAATCGAGCGACATGGGGAGAAGGCACGGGTTATTGATTTGGGACGATCAGCCATGATCACAAAAATGGCGGTGCTGGCACTAAGGGCCGAATGGCCTCCTCCTGCACCTATTTTGTATGTTTCTATGTTTCTATATACAATGGTGTGCAGGTTCAAGGACGATAAGTGGCCTACTCCTGTTCCTATTTTATTTGCATGTGTGGCACTTCCAAACAAGACCATACAAGAATCATGTTGATTACAAAACATTCTTATTCACAAACATGCTATATGCCCCATAGTTACAGCTGTGCAAGCAGAGCAAGATATTGTTACTATTTAATTATCACAACTTGCAAACAGAAATGAATTTCAATGATGGAAGCTTGCAGCCTTGCGGGAGACATTTTTGCTCATTTTACCATGCTTTGAATCACACCTTCTTTAGTGAGTGATCGATTTAAATGACCAAAGCTAGTCACCCTAACACCTCTTTGTATCTACTGTGAAAAACAGTTTCAATGAGAAATGAAGCATGACATTCGGAGATCGTGTGTGGGTTGCAGAGTCTGTTCATGTTTACAGCCCCTCCGTATGTTTGACTCACTAAGTCAGGGGTGTGGGTGTGCACAATCTATATGACTAAAAGTTTGATCTTGACCACTTCCTGTTGTTCTCTATATTGGTTTTAGAAAAAGCGCTGCCACTTACGGCTGTGATTTTTGTCCATCTTACTCAGAGTTCCCCTCCGCTGCTCAGGACAAGAGGATTTTCCCCATCGATGAAAAATAAAAGAGTTATTCGTGTTTAAAAAATATTGAGATTCTCTCTCCTGAAGGCCACGCTCCTTCCAGAAGGACTATAAAACCCAGAGGTGTTCAGTGCCTCAGTCAGTCTCTGCAAGATAGGGGAGCGAGAGGGTCATGTCTCTCAGTCAGAGCTGTGAATAATACTGAACACATGTCTACTAAACTGTGAGTGGTTTTAATAACCTGTCAGTGCCCTTAATGTGGTTTGAAAATATAGTTTGGAAATGCTAAAGCTGTGTTGCCTTTGGTTTGGAAATGCTAAAGCTGTGTTGCCTTTGGTTTGGAAATGCTAAAGCTGTGTTGCCTTTGGTTTGCAAATGTTAAAGCTGTGTTGCCTTTGGTTTTGAAATGCTAAAGCTGTGTTGCCTAATTAAAGTTGCCTTGCCTAATTAAAGTTGCCTTGCCTTCTATATAATTAAAAGTCTAATCTTAACCACTTTCTGTTTGCGCTTTATATTGATTTTAGAAAAAACGCTACCACATACAGCTGTGATCTTTGGCCACCTTACTCAGTGCCCCCTTCTGCCCATCAGGTACCGAGGATTTTTCCCATCGATGAAAAATAAATGTTATTAGTGTTTAAAAATTGTTGAGATTCTCTCTCCTGTCAATCACGCCATGAAGGACATGCCCCTTCTGGTGGGACGGGGGGAGGGACTATAAACCCAGAAGTCTGGGCGTGGCTCAGTCTCTGCAAGATGTAGGAGGGAGAGGTCATGACTCGCTGTCTTTAGTGACCTTGCACCCTGCTTGAAATAGTATGAAACTGCACTTGAATTTGGTGGCCTTGCACCCTGCTTGAAGTAGTAAAAAACTGCACTTGAATTTGGTGTCCTTGCACCCTGCTTGAAATGGAATTTCAAGGAATAACCGTGAGTCAATTGCCAGCTCACCAGCCGTGAGTGAGTAAGCTGCCAGCACAACAGGCTTGAGTATCTGACCCGCCAGGGCAAGAATCCATTTGGCCCACAATGTCCATACTAACCCTCTGAAAACCAATCCCTTGAACCCACAACACTCATACTAGCACTCCAGAAAGTCCCCCACTGGCCACCAATATTGGAATTGGTGGAGAGGTGGAATATTGCTGTTGAGGACCAGCCCTCCTGTGTGATGCTGGAACCCAACGGGTCCCACTTAGTCTAGTGGTATCTAAAGGGGCTGTCCCACTTGGGTGCCATTTGCACATAATTTACGCAACATCTTTTACGTGTCACAATGCACGATGCGCGCATCATGGCGTGCACATATTGTGTGCATTACACACGCATGGTGCATGGTGACGTAGGCAGTGAGGCATGGTCGTGACGCTCCCCAGGATTTTGGGATGTACAAAATCTTTGCACGCCATCTGCGGGACGTGCAAATGACGCCCAAGTGGAATAGGCCCTTAAAGGCCTTGATGGCTTGTTTCATAACTTCCATTCATGTATGCACAGTCTGTCTATTATGTGGGTTACTCATGCAGTAACAGACCACAACATCTTGAGGAATATGTGATTTAAAGGGGGTCCTTCCTAAGCACATTCCATTCAAACAATGGGAAACCAAAATGTACAGGAAGGAACTGCAGATGCAGGTTTAAACCGAAGATGGACACAAAAAGCTGGATTGACTCAGCTGGCCCACAGCCAACAATGGGGCCTCCATCCTTCCTTAATCATCGTAACATTTTTGCATATCTTTTATTCATATGTTCGATATCTCTTTATATCAACTTCTATATCTCTCGTATCCTTTTCCCCAGACTCTCATTTTGAAGATGAGCCTTGACCCGAAATGTCACCTATTCCTTTTCTCCAGACATGCTGCCTGCCTGCAGAGCTACCCCAGCTTCTTGTGTCTATCTACTGGGAAACCAAACTTGGTTAGATCTATTTTAATGTTGGACATTGTGATGAGAAAATCACAATCATATACTACTTCACCTCTTAGCTTTTGACCCTTGCTTGATTACCCTATCCACCCAACTCTTTCCGAATGCAATCCACACCACCTCTTAAACCTCCAAGTTGACCCTGCTTTCTCGACCTGACCCCTGCTGATGGTGCTGTCAGGTTGCTAATGATGTGGATGCCTGGGAACATGAAGCCACCAACCATCTCCATTGAAGAGGCCAGTGTTGTTTTTGCTCTCCCTCTTTGTTAGGTCAACAACCAACTCTTTTGTCTTGCTGGCGTTAAGTGCTGGGTTATTATTCTGAAACCATGCCACAAGGTTCATGGTCTCTCTCCTGTAATCTGTCTCATCACTGTAGTTCATCACTTGACATTGATGGTACCATCTGCAAAAGTAACAATCAATTTTACAGCTTACTTGGCCACACAATTTCTATGATGCACCGCAGTTGACATCCTAACAAGATTTATCATAGCATGGTTTGGCAACTGCTCTGCCTAAAACCACAAGAACCTGCAGAGAGTTGTGGACACAGCCCAGTTAGTTCATCACATGAAGCAGGCTCTATCCCCCCCCCCCCCCCCCCCCCCCCCCCCCCCCCACCACCACATGACACTGTTTATATTTCATGTTGCCTTGTTGCAGACAATATAATCAAGGACCATTAATTCGCACCCTGGATGTTCATTCTTCTTTGCGCTTCCATCGGACAGATACAAAAGCTTAGCAGCAATTCCAACTGGGCTCATGGACAGCTTCCCATTGTTATCATTCTTGAACAGACCTCTCACAAGCTAAGGATGTATTCCCAATGCCCAAATCTACGGCGCTGTGACCCTTGCAATTTTTGCAACACCATATTCTGCTCTGTTTCCTTTCTTTTTGCAACGCCTACTGTACACATGTATGGTTTTGATTGTGATTATGTATGGATGTTTTTACATGGATAGCACGCAAAACAGAATATTTCACTGTATCTTGGCACATGTGACAATAATAAATCAGCAAAAAGATAGCTGGGGCCCATACAAGTGCCTATTGCTAGACTTTTAACTTGCTGAAAGTGAGAGGAACAAAAGAGGTGTTAACGGTGAGGCCAAGTTCCACCAGTTGGAGGAGAGCATTGGTGGAGGGGATGGATTGAGTCTCTGTTCAAGGAAGAATCAGAGGGCCATGAGAACTCCCTAGTGAGGGATGGAGGCGTAAAGGAACTTGACATTCATGCTAAAAATGAGACAATGGATGCCTAGAAATTGAAAGTTATTGAAGAGTTGAAGGACATGTGAAGTGTATTAATTGTAGTTCAGAAGGGACAGGACAAAGGGGATAGGATAGAATCAAGGTATTTGGAGATGAGAAGCAGACAGAAACAATGGATCTGGCAGGACAGTCCTGTTTGTGGGTTTTGGGAAGGAGATACAAGTGGGCAATGCAGGACTGGGAAGTGATAAGGTGGGAGGCTGTGGAAGGTGATGAGATTGGAAACGGTCTGGGAGATGATGGCCTGATGTTCCTCTGATGACTTGTGGTCAAGTGATAGGCATGAGGTCAGCAGGCCAGAGTGCAACGGCTCCTCTCTTGTTGGCGTGTTTAATGTAGCGATGTTACAAAACTTACCTTCAGCGACGCTGCGATTCTGCCACTGGCCATGTGCGCAACGTTGGCGCCTTTGAGGGAGGCGGGGGGGGGAGGGTGCAGGATTAAAATCCAGTTTTCTCCTGCCTGTCGGAGGCAGACTTCTCGGGCTGCTAGCCGCTGCCAAATAATCGATCTGACTTCCGTTCCCAATTTTGTGTTTCTTTAACCGCGAGACAATTTAATAATTTGATTAAAATAAAATACGACTTCTAATGCACTCAACGCCTACAACGTGACGGATCGCAAGAACGGGATAAAACAAAGGGTAAGTCGTGTATTTTACATATAAATTTGCTTCTTGGGATGGCTTTAATTAATTTTCGTTGTGAAAATGTGTTGGGTCTCTTACCGGCAGTGTTTTTTTTTCAAATTCAGAAAGTTACAATTATGGGCTTTAAAATCACTTTTTTGTGGACTCGAAGAACACTAAAGCTGTTTTCAATATTAAAATCGGTTTTCAATGGAAAAAATAAAAGCAATAGGGAATTCATGACAGTGAGATTTAAAAATGCTAATTCTTTGGTGATGGGATTAGTTTGTTATTTGGAAATGGCCATATACTTTTTTTTACAGGATATTCTGAAGAGTATGAAAGGCATGAATTAGAGTGTGCCAAAATTAAAAATTAAACTTCAGAGTTGCTTTTATGCTTCATGCTACTGATTATGATATGCCAATGTACCAGATAGCAACTGATCTTTCAGACTTGTAATTTATTTACCTTTTAAATCTCAATAATATTAAAATGTTGAATTAACATTTTGAATTTAGGCATGTTTATTACTATTTCCGTCGGTCAATTTTGGAATGACAACAATTAGGTGCTTTAATTTTTAAGAGCTTTATATTGGGAATGTATAATAACTGTCAGAAGAAAGTTATGGGAATTGTCCTCGAGAAGGTCAAAGGGAAAAGCAATAGGGAAAAGTCAATTCCCGGTATGATGCCATAACTTTTTTAATACTGGATATAAAAAGTGAATTGGGGTTGGAAGTTACAATGGGTAAACTTACAACCGAATGGTATGACCATTAAAGTCTCAAACTTGTGATGTTGCCTTGGCAGTGGGGTTGTAATTTTAGGTAAGTTTTAGTTGTGAAAGTGGTGGGCTGTGCTAGAAGGGGTGGGAATAGAGCCCCCCCCCCCCCCCGAATGGTCCTCCAATTTTCCCCTCCCCCCCACTTCCTTTTCCCTCTTCCCTCTTCCCTCTTTCCCCTGTGCCTCAACTGGACTTGCACCTTTTCCTCCCCCACCCTCTCCTTCCACCTACCTTCCATCCTCGAGCTTCACAATTCACGACTTTTCAATCTTTTTGTCTCACACCATCTGTCTTTTCTTCTCTGAACTTTGTCTGAGCATGTGCCTAACATTATTGGCTTTCTCCCTCTTTGCCACTACCTGCCTCCTGCCCCCACCCCCCACACACTGAGGAAGGGTCTTGACCTGTAATATCATCTATCCAGGTTCCCCAAAGTTGCTGCCTGACCCCCCCTGCGATACTCCAGCACTTTGTGTCTTCCATTATGGTTGATGTTGGAGCTGCCGTGTGGTAGTCACTGAGACTACCTATATCTATGTCTCCTCATTTTTGACCTGTTACAAAATTGGTTCATTCCATGCCTCCCATGTATATACCTTGATAGTATATACCTTGATTAAATGTTTCCACAATCTCTTTCGCTCCAGAGGAAACAACCTCAGCCTGAATTATCTTGTTTCATAAGGATAATTCTCCATTATTGTCAAGCTCCTCACACTTGTATACCAGTTCAACAAATCTGCTAAGAACTGGGGGTTATTGAAATGCATGTAGCAAATTAGGCCTTTGAGATAAATCCACCAAATTTGTGGCCAAAAGAGATGGTAAATCACCTTTCACAGGCATATTGTAACCTCTCAACATGTTGTTTTACAGACTGCTGACTTGGAAGACAAACGCTCATTCAGTCAAAAAAAATTGATGGGAGTAGTGAGTAGGTTTCATTTTTGCTGCTTTTAATTAGTTTTGTGCTGTTAATAATCCTGGCATTTTAGTCAGGGCCATTTCAATGTTATTGGAGAATTAATTAAGTGACTTTTGTTTAGTTTGATGCTGCTCTGGTGCGTGTAAGGAATTTTAAGTAAACAAAGGTGTTCTCCATGATCATTGAAATGAAATTAGATTAACTGCCAACAATTTACAGGTATCCACCAGGGGCGCCGTATGATTGGCAGCCCCGCCAACAATCTGTCTGTATTTTTAATCTTTAAAAAATAATTTAGTGTGTGTTAAAAGTTTGTGTAAATGTTCTCTGATTTGTTTTATGTGTGGGGAGGGGGTGGGGGTCAGGGGAAGCTTTCATTTTTCAGTTTCTTACCTGCCGGAGATGCGATTACTTTCTTGATCATGTCTCCGGTTACTCTGCAGCCTAACATTGATGGAGCTGGAGGCCTTCTCAGACTGACCTTGAGTGCCCCCGCAGGGCATGGATTTAACATCGGAGTCCATCCCTTGCCTGGGATTGCTCGAAACACGGCCTGCGTCCTTTACATCAGGAGCTCGCATTCTCGGCAGAGGCCGTGGATGTCGGGAGCTCCAATGAACACAGAGGCTCGACCAACCACGACACGGGATTCAATCGCATGGTTCGGGTGAGCTGTCATTCCCCCGATGTGGGAACTGATCACCCCAACGCGGAGGCCACCGGATAAGGGAGTCAAGATTGTCCCGTCAATGGAGGGCTCGAGGCTTGGGAGAGCAAAGGGAAGAGATTGAACTTTTGATTGAATGTGGATGATTCACTGTGATGGATATTTATGTTAAAATGTGTTATGTGTGTTCCGTTGCTGTTTATTTGTATTACTGACTTGGCAAATGAAATTCCTCGTATGTTGCAAAATATACTAGACTAATAAAGCATTATTGTGATTGTGTTTTAGAACTCCAGCTCTTTCAACCAGAAGTATCTGCACAATTGAACATTTGCTTTGCTATTGGCGAGGAATGTCGGTGATGTATTTTGGGGTTGAGCTCCAGAAAATGGCCAATTACTAGCCATTGTGGTTCAATTCACCAACTGCATGGAGAAAGGCAAGGGCAATTAATTGTTTCATACTTTATTATGTTTTTTTATTCTTACTTTTTGGCAGCTTTTTATGATGTTTTAAATTAATAGCATTACTTTAGTTTACAATGTTTACTCGCCATTCAGTGTCTTCTCTGGCCCAAGGTTCACTCTTGTATATGGAGGGTCAGGCTCAGGTGTATCTCTACCCATGCAGATGTCATATCAGCCATCCTAAGAATGAATCCATGGAAAGCAATTGGAACAAGTGGAGTCCTTGGCCATGTCCTCAGAACCTACATGAACCATCTGGCAGGAATATTCACGGACACCTATAACCCCTCTTTAGTCCATTCCCAACTTTAATAAGAGCACTATCATCCTGGTACCAAAACAGCAAGGTAGTGTTTGTGAATGACTATCGTTCAATGGCTCTGACATCCACCATCGCCAAGTGCTTTGGGAGGCTGGCCTTTAATTTCAGCAACCCTGACTGCCTAGATCCACTGCAATTCACCTACCTTCGTAACTAGTCCACAACAGACACCATCTCCCTGGGCTTATAATCATCCCTGGAACTTCTGGATAACAAGGATCAGACTCCTATTTATCCTACATCAGACTCTTATTTATTAACTATAGCTTCATCTTCAACCCCATAATCACAACCAAACTCATCACCAAACACCTGAATCTATGAGTCATCACTTTAGATACAACTGAATCTTTAACATCATGACCCAAAATCCACCATCAGTAAGGATAGGTGACAAAACATCCTCCACAACAATTCTCTACACCGGTGTCAAGCAAGGATGCATTCTCTGTTTCTATGTGTACTCCCGATACACCAACAACTGTGAATCCAAATTCTGTTCTAACTTCTTATATAGATTTGCAGAATCTACAGTGGCCCAGATTTGGAACAATGACAAGATGGAGTACTGGAAGATGGAGAGGTTAAAAGTGTGTGAACAGGCCACGATAAATTGCCAATTGTGTATAGATTAGTGGTAGAATCTCAGGGGAGATGTTGGGAATGTGAGGTTAATAAAATCTAATTGGTGTTGATTGATGGACAAAAAGTGATGGAGTAACTTGGGCATCATGTCAAAGGAGGTAAAATTGATTTCCTGTGCTGTCTAACAGATTTAAATCGAGCCATAATGACACATCTTTGTGTTACTAATGGGCCTGTCACACTTATGCGACTTTTACGGCAACTGTCGGCACCCGTCATAGGTCGTTGATAAACGTTGAAAATCCAGCGGCGACCAGAAAGATGCTACGACTCTTTGGGCGACTGAGGAGACTACTCGCGACCATTCAGGCGACACCCCAGCTACTTGTTGTGGGGTGAAGACTGTATGGTTGAGTGTAGTCACCCAAAGAGATATACCTTGTTCTGGTCGCTGCTGGATTTTCAACATGTTGAAAATTTTCGGCGACCTGCAACCACCTATGACGGGTGCCGGCAATCGCCGAAAAAGTTGCATGTAAGACAGGCCCATTAAAACAGAAAATTAAATTGGAACTGAAGGCCTCTGGGTAACGTTGAGGCTTACCATTCCGAGTCTCTGTCAGGGAGCATCTCTGGAGAATAAAGCCCCTGTCCCACTTACGTGTCCTTGGCATGCTAATTATGTGACCTCATCGTCGCGTTGAAGTGCGACGGTCCCGCGAGAGTGTGCACGTCAACAAGCATCCGCACAGCCGTCTGGAGCAAGTAACGTCATTTGAAGATAGACACAAAATGTAGGAGTAACGCAGCGGGACCGGCAGCATCTCTGGAGAGAAGGAATGGATGATGTTTCGGGTCGAGACTATTCTTCAGTCTGAAAGAAGGGTCTTGACCCGAAACGTCATCAATTCCTTCTCTCTAGAGATGCTGCCAGTCCTGCTGAGTTACTCCAGCATTTTGTGTCTATCTCCAATCATCTTGGCCCCGCTCTGGGAGTAGGAGTGGGGGCAGATCCAGATCCACAATGGCCGTGAGCCCCAGGCCAAGTTCGGCGATCGTTTGCCTGCTGCTGCTGCTGTTGGAGATGAGACGTTGTTTCGCGCCAGGGTCTTGCGCCTGTCCCACTTTGGCCATCAGTTACGCGACAGGCCGGTGGCGCGCAAAGATTTCATGCAGGACGAATTCCACACTCCTCTACGCCACTCCACACTCCACACCACACCATGCGCCCGTCTTTCACTACCCACACGCAACCCACAAGCTAGCAGGTCACGTAAATGGCGCGCAAAAGACAGCCAAGTGGGACAGGCCCTTAAGGGTAGGTGATGTTTTGGGTTGGAACCCTTTTTGAGACTATTTAGTGGTGTGGATTGATGCTGGAAGGTCAGTATGCTGAAGGGCCTGTTGTCATTCTATTCAATAAGCTTGTGATTGGTTGACCATTTCCCAATCTGTCCACAATTTCTCAGTCCTTTCGTGAATGAGATATCAGTTTACATTGCTCATCAGTTTCTTGTTAGGATTGATATCTGGTCTTATTCTACCTCTCCGGTGCAGGCTGCTCCTCACCAATATCAACTGAGATCCAAGGAAGACACAAAATGCTGGAGTAACTCAGCGGGACAGGCAGCATCTCCGGAGAGAAGGAATAGGCAACAATTAGGGTCGAGACCCTTCTTCAGACTGATGTCAGGAGAGGGGGCGGGACAAAGATAGAATGTAGTCGGAGACATTAAGACTGGTTGGAAGGGGGAGGGGATGGAGGGGGAGGGGATGGAGAGAAAAAGCAAGGGCTATCTGAAGTTAGAGAAGTCAAGGTTTATACTGTTGGGGTGTAAACTACCCCAACGAAATATGAGGTGCTATTCCTCCAATTTGCACTGGGCCTCACTCTGACAATGAGGGAAGCCCAGGGCAGAAAGGTCAGATTGGGAATGGTTGATGTGCTGAGCCACCGAGAGATCAGGTAGGTTAAGACTGAGTGAGCGGAGGTTTTCAGCAAACGATCGCTGAAATGAAAATATGTCCACTCACCTGAGATCCACACTGTATCACTCTATGACTCTATCACAACATAGGTTCAATGTGTTTGCTGATGGGAGCCTGCTCTGCCACCCACTAGGCACACGTACCATCTCAGAATTATCATGTAAAACTGGAGTATCATAAATTTCCTCCAGCAATCCTCCAACCTGCATTTGGAATCAACAGGATAGCCCCATCCAGTGGCATGAAGAAGGCTGACCAAACTGAATTTCCAAACCTGGAAATCAAGTACATTGAGGCCTCAGCCATAAATGGGAGTCAGGTGATGAGCTACTGGGACCTTGGCTTCAGCCTTTCTGACTGTTAGCAGAACTGGGAGTCTCCTCTAAAAGTCTGTGAAGGTTGTTGGTAGTTTCATTAAGATATCATAAGTAGTAAAATTGTGATATATCATACATTGTAAAATTAGTGTAAATAATTTAATGACATTTTTTAAATTATATTAACGGAAGCACATAAATCAATCAATTCATCAATAGAGGTTTGGACAGATATACAGATAGGATTCCATTCCTTCTCACCAGAGAAGCTACCTGTCCTGTTAAGTTACTCTGGCATTTTGTGCCTATATTTGGTGTAAACCAGCATCTGCAGTTCTTTCCTACACAGATAGGAAAGGTTAGAAGGTTCTAAGCTAAATGCAGATAAATGGGACCAGCCCAGAACACCAACTAGGTTGGCATGGATGAGATGGTCTGGGCGACGACATTCCATGCTAAATAGATCTATGAATTAATGGCTCTATGAGATTGTGATAATAAAATCACTTACCTTTCCCAGATAGAATCCCCATTCCACTGTGTGTCCCCGTTCAAATCACTGTGGTCTCCAATCCAATATCTGGTCTAACCTAGGGCGGCAGTTTACTCAGAATAATGGAGAATCCCAACACGATTGTGTTAATATTGACCAAATTAAAGACACCATAAAATGGAGGATCCCTGCTATTTTCAGAATTGCTTAACCATTGTCAGTGGAAAATTACAAGCTTTGGATAGCGCTGATTAGTCTGAGCCTCAGAAGGATATGCAGGATGGTGAAGGATTTAGGTGTTCTCCTAATTGCCCCTTAATTGATAAAATGTATAGAAACTCTGCAAACAAGGTTAGAAACTAAGAAGATAAACAAACAAACTTAAATCCATTGATATGATTGGATTACTGCAAAAGCATTGTAATTAGTGTAAATAATGTTGCCAGACAGTTATCTTGCCAAAGTGTTAAGCCCTGGCAGGGTTATTTTGAATTCCAGGGTAAATGTTGCATTATTCAAGTTAACTTAGCTTCTTCCAGAAGCTTCTCCTAGAAACAATGTATGGGAGACTCTGTTATTGATATGGGGAACTGTCAATCCTGTATTACTGTAATTAATATGGATTGAAAAGAGACCACCCCTATGTTGTCCAGCCCCTCAATGTTCGGGGACCTATAAAAGGCAGCCCCCACGAGGTCCTTTCTCGATTTTCTGGAAGACCCCTTGGGACTGCATGACCTTTTGGAGTGTGTCTGCTTGCATGAGGCTGAACGGCTAGGCCAGGCAGAGACAAGAATCGAACCCGCGGTGGTTTAGGTATCGCATAGGGGAATTTGTTGTTCAATCTAAAAATAAAGATTAATTGTTCCAGTGCTCGACTCAGTGGCTTTTTGACTGAACTAGACTGGGGGCTTAGCTTAGAAGAGCATATTTACAATTGGACTCTACTGAAGGGCAGTGACGTTTGTCACACTGATCCTGGATTTAGTAATGAGTCCAGGTAATCTGGAATCGGTTTGCATGGGGTCGTTTATTCTGAAACTTGTTCCGTGGCCAATAATATGCTTCTTTTATCTTATGTCTGCATCATAAACCCTGTTCCTGAGCCACCAACATTTGCACTGGGTGATAAGCAAGACCTGTCTCATAATAATTCAATGAAAAGTATTGGGATACTTTACTACCCTGAAGATGAATATATATATATATATATATATATATATATATATATAAATGTTTTTATTCCTGGCAGAAATTTGGAAACTATTTGCCTGTCCTTATTTTCATGTTTGGAATTGTTAATATGAATATTTCCTTGTAAACATTGAAAGAACATTGTAATTCAATTACTGAAACAATATAACTGGAAACAATATGGATCGTTTTGAAGAATTGATTGTACAGTCAAACCTTTGAATAAATTATGCAAATATTCAACAAACGTTCCTCAAGAATCAATATAAAACATGGCAAAGTCATTCACAGAAACCAATGATAGGCAAACTAAGTTCTGTCAAATGGAAGATTTGAGGCAGTAATATATTTAACAAATGTATCCCACTGCAGAACAACAAAAAGAAGTGATATTGCATGAGGCAAAATGCAGCAAATGAAAAAGTATGACATAAATATGAGCTGTCAGGCGTGGATGACCCTTGTAATAAAGTGCAGAATATTTGCTGTGAATGTGCAGCACGTACCTGTTCGTTACTTCCTTGGCTGTGTCTTGATTATCAAGAAAATGCAACTGACTATCTCTCATATTCAAACAATGGCAACGCAATACATCTTCAGCTGCTTACGATACAGCTACATGAAAAGTAAAAGATTTCATCAAAAATAAAGGCCTGAAATGAAATTAGAGTTTGGTAGCACATTGAGCTTGGCGGTTGAGTTCAAGACCCACCTTGGCAGTGGTGTGATTAAACTCAACTACATAAATAAAATTTGGAATTATAAAAATAAAGTTAGCAATGGTGATCATGAAGCCACAGCAATGATACAAAAAACTCTTTGGGTTTATTATTATCCTTAGGGATGGAGGCTTTCCATTTTATCTGACCCTCCTATATGGAATTCTAGGTCCACAGGCATAGTTCATAATATGGCCTAATTCAGCTACTATCACTTATGAATGTTGGAATCTGTGTTTGTAATCTCTATGGTATTCAGGGGAGATTGGTTTCATTCTCCAATGGCGACATTATGACGGTTCCAACATTAATCTCCCACTCATCGCCTGAGAAACAGCTTAATTAATTATTTATGCCATTCTTTTCAGCTCTTCTTTGCTGCATCAGAATCGCGATTACAAGAGGTAAAACTTATTTTTTTAGAATGTCTTTCATAACATCCAAAGCTTTTCACAGACCTGAACGTACTTAGTAGTGTAGTAATTTATTTTAAAAGTATAAAATTACAGCAGCCAAGTGGGGTACATGTGGATGCTAATTTACAGAAGAAGACACAAAGTGCTGCAGTTGGGCAGACAGCAGCCCTTTTCAGATTTGTGCCCCGATCCAAAATGTTACTTGTCCATGTTCTACAGAGATGCTGCCTGACCTGCTGAGTTACTCCAGTACTTTGGGTCCAAATGCATTGAAGCCCATTTCTGATATTGGGTTTCCATTGACTTCAATAGTGAATGTTCAATTGTGTACATATTAGTATCTATAACAGGAGATGTGTCTTCCAAAGACAGGCCTACCAAACGGGTATCACTGGGAGTTCACCCGTGGTCGGGGCCTCCCTAAGCCCTCCGCAATCGCCGCTACGGGGGCCCGATAATCAGGCCCGCTTGCTGGGGTGATGTAAGTCTGGCGTCGGGGCTGGGGGACCTCCTCAGCGGCCTGGACATCGGAGTCGGCCAACTCCTACCGGAGTTCGTGGAGTCCAAAGTCCGCAGGTCGCGCTGGGCGGAGATCAATGCTGGCGGCCCTCTGCCTCATGATATTGTGTCAAATATGGGCAAAGAAACCATCTCCATGTTGATCTCTTCCTGTCACTAGGGGTGCTGCATTGACCACAGCCTCTGCCTACAGCCTGTTTGTTTTTCAAAGTTATTTTTATTTTTAGTCAGTTTAAAGTCTGTTTTTGGGGGAATCTTTGACTTTTCTGTGGGGGAGTGGGGCAGGGTAAGGGGGAAACTCTTTCCCAGTCACTTCCTGGCGGGGATACGACTATTTCTCCGAATCGCATCCTCGCTCCCCTCCTAATGGCCTACCACCTGGATCAGAGCGGCCTTTCCTGCCGGGGAACGGGAACCGGACCAGACCTACAACCGTGGAGGCACAGCCCTGAATTCACCGCAGAGCGGGCGATGCCTACCTGGATCGCCGTTTGGAGCTCCAGAGCGTTGGGCCGCTGCTCTAACATCATGGAGCTGCGGTTTGGGAGCGCTTCCCGCGCGGCCAGTGCTAAACAACATCGTGGAGTCCTGGGGCCCCGTTGCAGAGGGCCGCTAGCATTGATCTCCGCCCAGCGCGACCTGCGGACTTTGGACTCCACGAACTCCGGTAGGAGTTGGCCGACTCTGATGTCCAGGCCGCTGAGGAGGTCCCCCAGCCCCGACGCCGGACTTACATCACCCCAGCAAGCGGGCCTGATTATCGGGCCCCCCGTAGCGGCGATTGCAGAGGGCTTAGGGAGGCCCCGACCACGGGTAAACATTGGGGAAAATTAGAGGAAGAGACTGACTTTGGTGCCTTCCCTCACAGTGGGAAACTTTGATTCTGCTGTGTGGGGATGTTTTATGTTTAACTCTATCGTGTGTTGTGTTCTTTATTTTTATTGTATGGCAGTATGGCGATCACATTTCACTGTGCCAACTGGCACATGTGATAAATACATGTATCTTGTATCCCAATACTTGGATGAAAGTGTTAATCGTGGCTAAATTGGAGAGGCTAGGTCTTCAATATGGGATAAAAGCTTTAGGGTTGCAGGGAGATTTGGTCTATTTGGAGGTGCTCTCTCTCTGGGACAAGCTGCAAAGAGGTGCCAGTGTGCATGGAGCTAGATACATTGCAGGTCAGCAGGCCAGGGCCACATGGTATCCATCAGCAGAGTAGAAGGAGATATGATATTCATTTTCTTCATGCAAAACTGGTGGAATGGAGAAAAATGGGAGTTGAAGTAATCTGGGAAAAGCTGTAAAATAATTTAACAAAATTACCCCACTTCCGATCCTTAGTTCCCAAGGGATGAAGTGGCTTCAGCCTGTGGACTATAACAACATAGGGACACAAACTCCTCCTGGCAGTTGAACCTATATAATGGAAGATTAGTCATAGTGTAGAAACAACGTTAAAAAATATTGTTGAAGTGGAATTTGCTGTATTACTACAGTTAAATTATTTACGTTGCTGTTTGGAAGGAGGAGTTAATACAAACAAATGAAGGGATTTACACCCATACTCAACCATTGATGAGCTCAAATTGTCATTGCAATCGATCTTGTATGCTCTTGAATAAGAACAGCAAATGGTGGAAATATTCATCAGGCTGAGCAGCAGTGAAGCTAGAAACAGAATTAATGCTTTAAGTTGATGACCCAGGATAAAAATTGAGAAAAATAAAAGACAGAAAAATTTAGAGATGCAGAGAAACGGAAAAGATAAAGGGCAAACAAATGGGTAGATGCAAAGTGAGAGAGATTGAATGACAGAGGTCTGCACTGTGGGATTGAGATTAATGGGTGGTTGAAGGTCAAATTGCAACTCACTATCATGGAGGGTTCTAGAGCTCAAGTCACCGAAGATGTTTAAGAAGGACATAAATTTCATAGAGCTAATGCATGGTCCAATTGATCCGCACTGACAACAAGTGTCTTTCTGAGCAAGTGGCATTTGCCTGCATTTGACCCATATTCCTCTAAACTTCTCTCATCCATGCATCTTTCCAAATGTCTTTTGAACATTACTGTTGTACTCTCCTCTATTCTGGCACCTTGGTCCATATAGCCACCACAATTTATGTGAAAAAGCTGCCCCTCAGGTCCCGTCTGAATCAAATGGGAAGGTGCAAGATGATGAAGATTGAATGACTGTAGGATTGTACTGTCGGATTAGTACTAAAGGATGGATACAGGTCAGCATGATGTGGACGGTGGCAATTGGACGAACAAATAAAAAATTCAGAGTGGATCTGAAAAAGTTCAGGTGCAGAATATTCAGCTGAAATCAAAATGTCAAATAACCTCTGGAAATCTGGTACAATATCTAAAATGCTAATTATTGGAAATCATTGTTGGAGTCCAGAAGACCGCCAATTGGCAATCTCACCATCGACGGCACCACTGTCTCCCCATCTCCCCAGGCCCGCAACCTTGGCGTGATCTTTGACTCCACCCTCTCCCTTGAGCCTCACATCCGCCATGTCATTAAAACCTCCTACTTTCATCTCCGAAACATCGCCAAACTTAGACCCTCTCACACCGCCCGCTGCTGAAAGACTCATCCATGCCTTCATCTCCTCCCGACTGGACTATTGCAACTCACTTCTTCTTGGCATCAGCTCCACCTACATCAACCGACTCCAACTGGTCCAGAACGCAGCCGCCCGACTCATCACCCACACCAAATCCTGGCATCACATCACTCCAGTCCTCAAACAACTTCACTGGCTTCCCATCTCCCACCGGATCACCTACAAAATCCTGATCCTCACCTACAAAGCCCTCCACCATCTGGCCCCCCCATATATCACTGACCTCCTCTCCCCCTACCAACCCTCACGGTCCCTCAGATCCACATCAGCTGGTCTCCTCTCCATCCACAAGTCCAACCTCCGCAGTTTTGGGGCAGAGCCTCCTCCAGGGCAGCTCCCAGGCTCTGGAACTCCCTCCCCCAACTGATCCGCAATTCCGTGTCCCTCACCATCTTCCAGTCCCGGCTCAAGACCCATCTCTTCACCTCTGCCTATCCTTAGCCCCACGTGCCGTCCCTTTTCATCTGTGCATTAATTGCCTCATACTGTGTTTTGTATTGAATTCTGTATTTACTTTGTGTACTAGTCATGTCTCTACTATTTATTTCATTCCCCTTACATGTTTTTCCTCTACCTGCTAAATTTTTGTAAAGTGTCCTTGAGACTCTTGAAAGGCGCCCATAAATAAAATTTTTATTATTATTATTATTATTAATCTAGAAGGTGAAGCCCTGTACCTCTAGTTTTGGTCGAGCTTTGCTGCAACAATGAAGAAGGTCACATTGGAATTTAAGGAAATTCCCAAGTAAAGGGAGCCCAATCTAAAGAGCATAGATGGGAAGGAAACAATTCAAAAATGACCCGAGGGGAAACCTTTTCACTAAGATGGTGGTGGCTATATGGGCCAAGCTGCCCGAGGAAATAGTAGATGAGATTACAACAGTAATATTCAAAAGACATTTGGATAGGTACATGGATAAGAGACGTTTAGAGGAATACGAACTGAATGCACACAAATGCCACTTGCTCAGGAAGGCACTTAGTCAGCATGGATTAATTGGTTGAAGAGTTTATTTCCATTATGTATAATTACATAACATCTATCTCTTTCTTGAACATTTTTAGTGACTTGACCACCAGAGCCCTCCGTGATAGTTAGTTCCAGATGTTCTCCACCCACTGATGGAGAACATTCTTCTTACCTCAGTGCAAAATCTCTTGATCTGTAACTTGAGATTGTGACCCTCCATTTTAAGGAAAACATCCTACCCAGAACCTCGTTGTCAGGTCCAGTCAGAATTTCATTTAGATCTTTTCTCATTCTTCTCAGCTCAAATGTAGACAAACCCAGTTACAGGCATGACTGTTCCTAATATAATATTTGCACTATTTTAGGAACACATCTGGCAATTTGTTACTGCAGTTACTTTTGGAACTATAGTAATTCTTTAATAAGCAGACCAAAATTGTTAAGGACACTCCATTGGCCTTAACTGCTTGCCTCACCTGCATGTTTCCTTTCGGTGACTGGTGTAAGGACATGCAAGTCTCTTTGTACATCAATACTTCCCAATCTATCACCAAATAATATATACTCTGCCTTATTATCTTTCATACAAAAGTAGATAACTTTGCATTTGTATTTTCTATCTATCATATTTTTGCCCACATTTGTCTTTCAAAGTCACCTTCAAAGTTCTTTGAGTTCTCTTTGACTCCTCCGCACAATTTATGATCCTATCCAATTTATTGTAGTTTTCCAACTTCAAAACGTTGCACTTGGTTCTGTCAATCAAATCATTGACATGTTATGGATAGCTGAGACCCAAGCACTGAACCCTACAATATCCCACTGGTTACTGCCTGCCATTCTGTAAAAAAAACCATTTATTGTATCTCTTCTCTGTTTTCTACATGTCAATCCACTGTCATTCCATGCCATTATATATTGTGCTAATACTCTGCACTTTATTGATTTTAATTCTCTTCACAATGCTTCAGATGTTTCCATGGTGATTAGAAGTAAGACAGATCTTTGATCCTGAAGAAAGTACGTGCTATTTACAAAAAATAAAAAAAATTTGCCTCGTTTCACTTAGTTCAAAGCTTGAAGTAAGGGAAGTTCTAATGTCTACATTTCAACGTTAGATTTCCGCTGCCCCATTATTACTGACTGCCAGCTCGTAGCACTTAGTTAAATGATGTCTTTCCACCTTACTTGAGCAGATACTGATGTTTCTCACTCCCCTTGGATATCATCCTGGAAGTTTCATTACAAGATCTCTTACTTCCATTACACACAAACTTCTCCCATCATTCTTCAGAATAACATCTCATGACCATCTCAATTTCCCACTACAACTGAAATATAGGCTGCTCCATCATCTGCCGGATGAATCCTGATGTTCAGTCAAAAGACATCTGTAATTCTTTCTTGTGAACAAAAAAACGCTTTGTTTAAATGGAATTAGCCTTTTTTTTTTAAATATTAATTTTATTAGAAGCAATTGTAGAAGGAGAAAGTAATCGACATAACAGATACAATTTTCGTACTGCTTCAGTTTTAACATTTTACAAACTAATAACTAAATCGGAAAAAAGGGAAAGAAAGAAGAAAAGAAAAAGAAAGGAAGGAATTTCAAGAAAGGCACGAAAAAGAAAAAAAGAAAAACCCCGGAACTAACGAAGATGTGAAAGAAGTGGAGATATATCCCACTACTATTCCCTACACCCGCTCACCCGACCCTAGCGTCGGTTTTGAGTTTGTGTTCAAACATTATGTTATTGAAGAAATTCAATGAAAGGAGACCATATTTTGGAAAATTGATCTGGTTTGTCAGTCAAGGCAAGCCTTTTATTTTTTCTAGATGTCGGGTCTCGGTCTTCTCTGTGATCCACATCTTCACTGTGGGGACTGTTATCTTTTTTCAGAATTTAAGTATATGTTTTTTTGCAGTTATTAAACCATAGTCAAGGAAGCGTCTTTGAGATGTTGTTAAATTAGGGCAGCTCTCTGACATTCCTAATATTATTAGTTTTGAATCCGACTCCAATTGGATTTTAAGTGTTTTAGAAATGATTTTGAATATTCCTGTCCAGAAGTTTTGTATTTTTATATAGGATACAAAAGGATGAGTTAGGGTGGCTTCTTGAAAGTGACATTAATCACAGAGAGGAGAGACAGTTGGGAATATCTTGTTCAATTTGGTCTTTGAGTAGTATAACCTATGCAATACTTTAAATTGTATCAGGCAATGCCTGGCATTTAAAGAACAGTAATGTATGTATTGCAGGCTGTCCTCCCATATATCTTTCGAACTGGGTAAATCCAGCTCGTCCTCCCATGCTCGCCTATAAATCTCAGAGGGTGGGGTGTCAATATTTAGAAGGGTGTTATAAATGTAAGATATCAACTTACTTGTATCGGCATGTCTATTCAAACAATCGTCTAATATATCTGGACCCATAAGAGTACAGTCTTGTGTATATGTTTTCACGTAATCTCGAATTTGAAGGTATCTAAAAAAATTATTGGCATTCAAGTGATATTTCTCCTGTAGTTCTTGAAAAGAAGAGAGAGTCTCCTTCTTATAGAGGTCTCCTCAGTTTGATTCCAAGGTTCTTCCATTGAACAAACACCACATCTAATGGAATTAGCATTTCTTTAGTGTTCTCTTTAGAGTTTCTCTCTCATTCCTTGCACATGGTAGAAATTGATTTTCACCTACCACAGCCACAACTACCTTCAATATACATACAGCTTTCCCTCTGAGCCTTCCCTGTGGCCTAGGATAACCATGGCAGTCCACCAATTGCCAGAATGAAATGAAAATTAAAGCCCACTAAATATTTATTGGCATGAAAAGAAGAATTTGTCATATGTTGCACAAATTTAATAACTTCATAGAACATCACATCAAAATAGAAAATTCCAAATAATTAATTGTTGTAAAGGCTCTCTAAGATTTCAGAAAGACTCAGCAAGTGTTGAGACTTTAAATTTATATTTTATACGTTAGGAAGCATAGAGACATGTTGAAAGAAAGAAGCAGAAATTGAGGAGGGTAAGAAACGTCAGTTCACCTAAAGGACACAAAGGAGAAGGCAGGCAGACACTGAAATGACTTTAAGCACCAGACCTCCCTCCTGTGGGGACCAACATACAGCAGCAGAAAGCTTTTCCAGTGATGCACTGCAGCTGAACTTTCTGAAGTCCAACGCTCAACAAAATAGGATGCATTTAGATTTTGTGCAAGCAGCATTAGCGAATGATGAGTTGCTCAGTGAAGCATTGGGATCACAAAAATCTTTTCACCCATTTTAAAGGGCATCATTAAATGAAAGGTCTGCAAGATAAGCTGCCCTCTAGCTATCTCCAGTTCATAACATTCAAGGCTCATTTTAATCCTTACACGCAAAATGACTTAAATGCAAGAACCAAATCCATTTGATGATAATCTTTACCTAACTGCCAATTGGATTGTCTTATTTGAGATTTACTTCTGATAAAGGGATTTGATAAAGATAACTTTTTACATGTGGAGGAAAATAAGGTAGAAGATAACATAAACATGGTGTATTGTATATTGTATAAGATATTCAGGAGAGACCTCATCAATAAAGTGGATAGAATATGCAACCTCCAACAACATTATGGTTAATAATAATAATAATAATAACTTTATTTATAAAGCACTTTTAGACAACATCAGTTACCACAAAGTGCTGTACATGGGAAGTCAACAAAAAGTGATTACAAACTACTAAAACCATTAAGACGACAGGACTATAAAAACAGTAAAAATTAAAAGACATTAAAAGCACTAAAACAGGAACAAAGTCTTAGCCAGTGTTGAAAGCCAGTGAATAAAAGTGAGTTTTTAGGGAGGATTTAAAGATGGACAGTGAAGGGGCCTGTCTGATCTGCAGTGGCAAGGTGTTCCAGAGTGCCGGGGCAGCAACAGAAAAGGCTCTATCCCCTCTGAGCTTCCGCTTAGACCTTGGTACCTCAAGGAGCAGCTGATCCGCTGACCTGAGGCACCGGGCAGGAGCGTATGGGTGGAGCAGCTCAGAGAGGTAAGGCGGTGCGAGGCCATTCAATGATTTAAAAACAAATAAAATAATTTTAAAATGAACTCGAAAGTGCACTGGAAGCCAGTGAAAGGAGGCCAAAATTGGCGTAATGTGCTCCCTCTTTCGAGTTCCGGTTAAAAGGCGAGCGGCAGCATTTTGGACCAACTGGAGACGAGCCAACGAAGCTCGTGAGACTCCAGAGTAGAGTGCGTTACAGTAATCCAGCCTAGATGAAATAAAGACATGGATTACTGTTTCAAAATGCTGCCGCTCGAGAATGGGCTTCACCTTTGCCAGCTTCCTTAGGTGAAAGAAGCTGGACTTAACCACTGCGCCTATTTGTTTATCTAGTTTAAAATCACCCTCCACCCTAAAACCCAGGTTTAAAACTGTTGGCTTTACGGACAATGCCAGTGGACCCACGTCAACAAAGGGAGGTTCACGGCAGCCATTGGGGCCAAACAAAATCACTTCTGTCTTTTTTTCGTTAAGTCCCAGAAAGTTTAAGGCCATCCAGGACTTAATGTCTTCAAGACAAGACAGAAGTGATTTTAGGGAATAATTAACAGCATTTTAAATGGAAGTTGGTTAAATTCAAGAAAAATAAGGTAGAATGTTATGCCGATAGGTTTGATCTGAAGGAAGTTAGTAGGAAACTTATGTACAATATGAATGCTAATAAAGTAAATTTAGATTAAATATTCATATTCCATGGTATATCAATATTTAGCATGGTGACTGGAATATTTATGATGATTGCCTACTGATTTAGACAACTCAAAAATGCTCTTAAAGTTCAATGTATCAACATACATTTTAAGTGAGGCAATTTTCAAACATTTTGTTGCAATATAATAAGATTTCTTGCACATTCCCCTTCCCCCAAGCAGATTTCTCCAAAAAACTCAGTATAAAATCTATTGTTTAAAAGAATATAAACAAAGATTCATGGTGTTGTATTGATTTGTGTAAACTAGCACCCAGTGGCTGAAATATACGTTTTCAAGATGTTTATAATTTTGAAGCTTAAACCTTTTTAATCTGACATTTCAATTGATTTATTACTCAAGCGCATGTAATAATCACTATTGTAAGACAGAGAACCCAGGGCAAAATTTGTTACATAAAATGAATTGTGACAGTTTGTTAGGAAGGTAAAACTGCAGATATTTATTGATTTTCTAATGTAGCTTTGATTTTGCATTCCCCATAGTGTAGGAGAAACCTAAGACTTAGCTGTCACACCACAGAAAGCTAACTGGGGCCTGGTAAATCAGTCACATCAGGAGAGACAGCAGGGATTCAACACAAAGCGATCAACACTGGAGAGAATTAAAAAAAAAATAGACCTAACATGATATTAAAGGGAATTGTAAATAAAGCAGCATTGAATGCTGGATTAGACACCTCCCAACCATGAGACTGCAGGGAATCAGAAGCAGGAGAGAATGATTGAAACAAAAAGATAGAAAAACACTTGTATTTACATAATGTGTTTTATATCCTTTTGTAACATATGTGGAACTGGAGGTGAACTCCAAGAGCTGTTCTAAAGCTGTACCACTTTAAGGAGTGTATCAATGACTCTCTTGTTGCAGCTGTGCCTAGTGTGCAGTTTTCCAATATCTTTCTGCCACAGTGACTTTCACAATATGAAAGATCCCCTGATGCCTTAAATGTTGCTTTTGGTTAATAAGGCATTCATGTTGTTGAGTTCAAAAAAAATTCTAGTACCTCAGAGGGAGATACTGAGACATGGTGTCAGAAGCAATGGTTGATGAAACTACAAAATTTGGACTCCATTTCTGAATGGGGATATTGAATGCTGGGGATGGACACAAAATGCTGGAGTAAGTCAGCGGGACAGGCATCATCTCTGGAGAGAAGGAATGGGTGATGTTTTGGGTTGAGACCCTTCTTCAGACATATTGAAAGCTGATTGTCATCCCACTGGGAAGGAGATCACAAATTAAAACAGCATTGAGACAATGTGCCAAGAGACAGTGAGCTGTGTAATTCAACTGACTCAGCACACAGCAGAACAAACAAATCTGTTGCTCTATTGGATTTCCAGGCAAGTAACCTCTGAGGAATGGATGCAATGGCAAGAAGAGTTCAGACTTATCAAAGACATGGCTATGGGAGATAAACGGGAACAGTTGAAAGAAAAAATGTTATTGTATCTCATTCATCATAAAAGTTGAAAGGCACTCGTGAAACCCTGAGGAAAGCTATGGATGCATTACAAGCATATTACAAGCAAACCTACCTAGGAATGAAACAATTGACAGTTTCTGGCTCTATTCATACAACCAGAGAGAATCATTTGATACTTTATGAACATCTTGCACTAGATGGTCTAATTTTTTGAAAATAATGACCTACACATAAAAGAAAAAGTTGATGCAAAATTTCTATATTCTCTTTCTATGGGTGGTGAAATTCTTTTCATGTTCATAAGGTTATTGGAGCAGATTTTGGCCATTTGGCCCATCAAGTCCAATCCGCCATTCAATCATGGCTGCTCTATCTTTTCGTCTCAACCCCATTCTCCTGCCGTAAACATTGACACTCTTACTAATAAAGAATCTGAAAATATCCACCTTAAAAATACCCGTGACTTAGCCTCCACAGCTGCCTGTTCCTCAAAGGTCATTGAATGAAAACCTTTTGAATATTTCTCAGTAACATAGATACATGGTTGGTAAGCAAGAGAGTGAAAGTGAAGAATGAGGAATGCAATCGGATTAGGCATGAACATAATGAATGGCAGAGCACGTATGGGGTCAAGTCACCTATTCCTGCTCTAGATTTGATGCTCATATGTATGCATCTGTGTCCTTTTGAGAGAAAACCCTTTGTTAGCTGGTCTACCTGAAATGTGACTCTAGACCCACTCGTAGAGAGCCGATTCATAACAGTTCTTAAATGGTGCAGCAAGTAACTCAGTTTAGGACAAATTAGAAATCCTGGGATAGTTGGAAATAGCATTCAAATAAACAAAAAATAAAGTAGTAATGATTTCATGGGGTCTCTACTTATTTTGTCCTACATTTTAATCTTAGTTTTTGTTTAGTTTATTATTATCACGTGTATTGAGGTAGAGTAAAAAGCTTTTTTGTTGTGTGCTATCCAGTCAGCGACAAAGATTACACATGGTTACATTCAAGCCATCCACAGTGTACTGAAACTTGATCAAAATAATAATGTTTAGTACAAGATAAAGCCCACTACAATACGATTAAAGATAGTCCAAGGATAACCAATGAGTTAGATGGTAGGTCGGGACCGCTCTCCAGTTGGTGATAGGATGGTTCAGTTGCCTGATAACAGCTGGAAATAAACTGTCCCTGAATCTGGAGGTATACATTTTCACACTTCCGTATCTCTTGTCTGATGGGACTGGAAGACGAGGGAGTGACCGGGGCAAGACTGGCCCATGATTATGCTAGTGCCCTTGCTGAGGCAACGTGAAATGTGGATGGAGTCAATGGAAGGGAGGTTGGTTTGTGTGATGGTGCTTCACGCTTTACTAAGGAACTGAACCGCAGTCTGTTCAGTCCTTCCTAATGGGTGTGTGATCCCTCCACTTTAGAATTATCCTTGGAAATTATCGTGTCTGATCCAATGCATCTTTTTGTTTAAGTAATGGTGTAGAGAATAAACAAATCAAAAACTTTATAAACCATGAAAAAATATTAAATAGAGATACTTTAATTTAGCATCCAACCTCATGTGTCATCTAAAACATTTACATTAAATTCTACATTGATATTTTTACTAAAACTGATTAGCATTGCTAACAAAAATTCAGTTAGTAGGTGATGCAACATGCATCTACATGAAAATTGACATTATTGTGGAAGCTCAGATTTCTCTGAATATGCATGTATTTTGATATTTTTGACAGCACCAATACATATACATAATTTAACAATCTGATACAAAACATGTGAATCAATGGGTAGAATCAGTAGGTCATGAGTTAACGTCCTACTTTAGTGCCTCAGACCCAGTTGTTCTGGCAATGGATCTACACATTGCTGGAGGTGCTATGTTTTGGAAGAGATGTTAAGCAGCACCCCTCTTCTGCTGAGGTGGAAGCAGATTAAACTTTAATCCCTGGGCCTTCTCATTAAGTGGGCAGAAGTCCCAAAAGGCTCACTTATAAATTGCACCAGTAGGCTCATAGAATATTTATTTTAAACTGCCAATGTTCCTTTCCATCCATTTCTAAGTAATGTGCTCACTGAAATGTGTTGATTCAGTAAATTATCTGCAAAATCCAGTCACTGGTACATATATATTTTTTTCTCATTGACAAATGTATGTCTTTTATTAATTTCTGCCAAGCGCTATTGCTACAGATTTGTCATGCACTCTTAACTTATCAAACAGTACCACAGAACTGCTCTGTAATAATGTGCTTATCCTTTAAGCTGCAAATATGGCATTGGGGAGACACAACCGTGTGGATGTAGAAAAAGGAACATCTGGCTGATTGTTGAACACTTTGTATCAATGGAACTAAAAGGCTTATGCATGAAGTCTGTTTATTCCTGAACAACAAAATAAACAAACACATTGTTACTCTCTAGCTCAAGATAACACACATAATTTGCTGAAAAATCGATTAATAAAACACCCTGGGAAGAGCAACAAACTTTGAAGGCTACAATTGTATCAGATGACTTGGCCCAATTTACTTTCCCCATCATGGTTCCAGTGCTATGTGGGGTTTCCAGATGCTGAGCTCATTCAGAATTGTCTGCAAATTAATTATTTGATCCAATCCAATCCAACTTTATTTGTTAAGCACTTTAAGACAACCAATGTTGACCAAAGTTCTGTACAGAAGAATAAACAAGACATCATAAACAGACAACATAACAGAACATAATATAACAACTCACATAAAGCGCAAAAATTACATATGAAATACAACAATAAATTAAAAGACATAAAACATGAGTAAAAATAATAACCACGCAATAAAGCAATCAAAATAAGAGATTAAATCAAGTAAATAAAGTCGACATCTTACTGGGTATCAAAGGCCACGGAGAAGAGATGGGTTTTAAGAAGTGATTTAAAAACAGACAGAGAAGAGGCCTGTTTAATGTGTAGCGGCAGATCGGTCCATAATTTGGGTGCCAACACAGCAAAGGCACGGTCCCCTCTGAGCTTCTGCTTAGTTTTAGGCCCACTCAGGAGCAGCTGATTATCTGACCTGAGAGAGCGGGCGGGTGTATAAGGGTGTAGAAGCTCAGATAGGTAGGGCGGGGCAAGACCATTTAGGGATTTAAAAGCAAATAAAATAATTTTTAAATGGATCCTAAACTGAATAGGCAACCAGTGAAGTGAGGCTAAAATGTGCGAAATGTGCTCATGTTTACGTGTGCCAGTTAAAAGACGTACAGCTGCATTCTGTACCATCTGGAGACGGGCGTTGGAGGACCCACTAACCCCCACATACAGTGCATTGCAGTAATCCAGCCGAGTGGTAATAAAGGCGTGGATTACCGTCTCAAAGTGCTGCCTTGACAGAATTGGCTTTATTTTGGCCAGCTGCCTCAAATGGAAAAAACGTGATTTAACAACAGCCTTGATCTGACTGTCAAATTTAAGCTCAGGGTCCACTTTAACCCCTAGGTTTGTGATGCTTGGTTTGATATACTGGGCCAGGGAGCCCAGATCTACAGGGGGGGCCCCAGTGGTGCCACCAAAAACCATTACTTCCGTCTTTTTATCATTAAATTTTAAAAAGTTCAGAGCCATCCAGGCCTTTATGTCATTGAGACACTCAAGTAACAGTCCGACAGTGTTCATCCTTCTTTTTAAGAGGCACATAAATCTGACTGTTGTCTGCATAAAAGTGGAATGAAATTCCATGTTTCCTAAGTATGGAACCAAGTGGGAGCAAATAGAGAGAAAAGAGGAGAGGGCCAAGAACTGAGCCCTGTGGGACCCCACACGAGAGAGGAGCAGAGGAGGATACAGAGTCCCCAAGGCTGACACAGAAAGTTCGATCAGCCAGGTACGACCTGAACCACTCCAGTGCTATGCCCCTGATGCCCACCCACTGCTTCAAACGTGAGATCAATATTTCATGATCCAATATTTGATGATTGATAACCATGAAAGTAATATTATTGTATTGGCCCATTGATGACTCTGAACTAGAGCTTAAATTCTCGTGGGAGAAGGGTCTCGACCCAAAATGTCTCCTATTCCTTCTCTCCAGAGATGCTGCCCGACCCGCTGAATATCTCCCGCTTTTCGTGTCTGGTTTAAACCAGCATCTGCAGCTCCTCCTTACACATTACTTTTCCCGACCTCATTATATTTCCTTCTAAATAACATTGATAACATGGAGTAGAAACAAAGAACTGCAAATGTTGGCTAATACACAAGAGGACACCATGTGCTGGAGTAACTCAGTGGGGAGGGGCAGGACAAAGTGTGACAGTGAGGGTGTTTTGACTGGCAAATGGTTGGAACAAAGGCCAGAGACCAGAACAAAAGGTATGTCAGGTTTGAATGAAACATTTAGCATTGATAACTGTTTCATACTTTAGTATTTCAAACAGCTATTAAACTGTTCAACTGCTAGTATTGATAACAGCTACAATCAAAAGTGAAATTATCTTTTCTGCATCTTTCCATGGAAAACAGTCTCTTCAGTACTGTTGGGTACTTTACATTTGTTTTACTTTTTAAAGGTATTTGAATGAAAATTTGGTAGGAACAATGCAGCTAGCTGAACCACTGCTTCACAGTTCCACACATTTGGGTTCAAGCATAACCTCCAGTGCTGTCAGTCTAAAGGTTGCATGTTCTACCTGTGACCACATAGGATTCTGGAGAGAAGGAATGGGTGACGTTTCAGATCAAGACCCTTCTTCAGACTAGTTAGGGAAAAGAGAAATTAGAGATATATATGATGATATAAAGAGATAAATAACAATGAATGAAATATATGCAAAAAAGTAGTAGCTAGCAATGGCCTGTTTCCTTTACAATCGTTACTTTTTGCATATCTTTCATTCATTTTTCTTTATCTCACTACATCATCGTCTGTATTTCTTGTTTCCCTTTTCCCTAACCAGTATGAAGAAGGGTCTTGACAAGAAACATTATCCATTCCATTCTTTCTCTCCAGAGATGCTCCCTGTAGAATTACTCCAGCTTTTTGAGTTTAAACTAGCATCTGCAGTTCCTTCTTACTACCTAGGTTTCCGTTGAGTGCTCTGGTTTCTTTCCACATCCCAAAGATGTGTAAATTGGTCAGTTAACTGCCCCTAGCGTGTAGACGAGTGATGGGATCTAGAGGGAGCTAATGAAAATGTGAGGAGAACAAAAATAGTGATTAATGTAGGATTTGTGTAAATGTGTGTTTGATGGTCATGTGAATTTGTGAGCCAAAGGTCCCGTATATCATGATGGCTCTATGACTTCTCAGTGTTTAACCATTTAAAAAAATATTTTCTTAAAATAACTAAATCTATTTGAACCACTTATAGAGGCAACATTTGAGCACATGTGGTTTGGGGGCAATAACCTGATGTGGATTGAGAATCAGTTAATGGAGGGAAGACAGGAAGCAGGAATAAATGGGGCATATGTGTAGGAAGGAACTGCAGATGCGGGTTTAAACCAAAGATAGACACAAAAAACGGAGTAACTCAGACCCGAAATGTCGATCTCGACCCGAAACATTAACCAGTCCTTCTCTCCAGAGATGCTGCCTGTCCCGCTGAGCTACTCCAGCATTTTGTGTCTATAAATGGTTCATATTTGGGTTGTCAGGCTGTGCGCTGTGTGGTGCTGCAGAAACTGGAACAAGATTTCAATTTGTTCCCAATCTGCATTAATGACTTGGATATGAGAATCCAGTTTCATCTACAAAACAAAGTGGCAGTGTGTTGAATAAAGTCACAGAGAGGAGATATTATAAATGTATAAAGAACGCAGATGGAGTAAAGCATGGAAAAATGTTAGGTCACGCACATTGGTAGTTTAAAAAAAAGAAAGGTGCAGTAATTGTTGTATAGTATTCAGAGTAAATTGGTGTCCTTGAAAATGAAACAATGTGAAGCCACAGCAAAAATTAGGAAAGTAGTATTTTGGCACTAATTTCAAGAGGATTTTAATATAAAAGGACATTTAATAAGAATTATAAGGACACTAGGTAAGACAGTTGAATATTGCACACAAATCTAATCACTTACTTAAGGAAGAATGTGCTCATGAAAGAGGCAAATGGGTCTGGCGTTTTATAGACCATAAAACATAGAACTGTGCAGCACAGGAACAAGACATGTCTGTGCCAGACATGATGCTAATCTGAACTAATTTTACTTCGGAGTCACGTGAGTGACTACGTGAAGACCCCGTCCAGCACGCATGCGCGGCATATCGTTTATCGCATTGCATAAACGACAGGCTGTTGGAGCGCTGCTTCCAACAGCTCGGACCTGATGTAAGTTTTTAACTTTTTCAGGCCTCGCGAATCGCGAGGATATCGGAAGCCAACCACAGAATTGCGGGGAAACCCGTTTACTAAGCCATGCTGGCACGGGGGAAGCCCCAAACCGAGGGAGCATTCGAAGGGGAAATCCCGGCTCCCGACACTGCAAGGATCCCTTTTACAAAGTTCCATAGATGCTGCTGCACCCGCTGAGTTTCGCCAGCATTTCAAGTCCCAACTACAAGGGCCGTGGGGAATGCCGACCGCAGGAAGAAGCCTGGCTGCGGGGACCACGGAACCTCAGAAGCCTGCAGGTAACCTGCCTTCCGGGACTGGGGGAAGACCGCGGGTAATCCAGTCTCTGAAACCGCGGGGAAGACCGCGGGTACCCGACTTCGGAGACCGCGGGAAAACCACAGGAACCCGACTTTGGAGGCCACGGGAAGACTGCAGGTAAACCGACTTCAGAGACCACGGGAAACCACGGATAATCTGACCAGAGACCACGGGAAAACCACGGGTAACCCAGCTGCAGGGGCCGTGGGAAGTCCACAAATAACCCAGCTTCAAGGACCGTGGGAAGACTGGGGATAACCCAGCCTCATGGATAACCTAGTTCCAGGGACCGCGGGAAGACTGCGGATAACCTAGCCTCGGGGGCCATGGGAAGACCACGGATAACCCACCTTCAGGGGCCATGGGAAGACTGCGCATAACCAAGCTACAGGGACCTTGTGACGACCACGGGTGGAACCGTGCTTGGGGGAAACCTCAGCTACGGGAACCGTGCAAAAGCTGCGGGTAGATTCGTGCATGGGGGGGGGACCTCAGCCACAGGGTCCGTGTGGAAGACCGCGGGTAGAAACGTGCTTGGGGACACCCCAGCTACGGGGACCTTGTGGAAGACACGGCTAGGAGACACGCAGAAGAGCGGGTAGCCGGCGGTGAATTCAGACTCCGGCTGTCCCTCGGACGTTTTACCCATCCTAATTGGCCAGGGAGGTCCATATCAGCGCAAGTCTCCTCGAGAGCCCGTGGCAGTACCCTTTTTCAGGGCTGTCTACAAAACTCCCTTCTGCAAAGGTGAGTGCGAGGAGTCAGTTTGCAAACTGAATTCGAAGCATGTCCGAGGAATAGGTGCCGGCTGGGAGTTACCATGCACCTGGAAAGACATGGGTCCACATACACCAGCAGCCATATGCTCCAATCAAGGATGGAAATCGAACCCACATCGGGGGCCTTTTGTGCTTACCATAAAGCCATCAGTAGCCATGATGGTAGGTGGATCTGGTTCTTTCCGAAACGTGGGGTTGTGGACCATTTACAAGAAGGTTGGATGAGTTTAGTTTATACTGCACAGTACAAGTGAGACAGTCTAGGAATATGGCTGGAGTTGCCTCTTTAGGCAGACTCGCTATCATGACAAATGAGGCCTGTTTATTATCAACAAGCCCAACTCACATGTGCAGTATAGACATTGAACTTCGTGACTATTAATTCCCATGGGGTCAGCTTCATTCACAGGGCACCGGAAATATCTGAAATAT
This sequence comes from Leucoraja erinaceus, assembly GCF_028641065.1. Classification (NCBI taxonomy): domain Eukaryota; kingdom Metazoa; phylum Chordata; class Chondrichthyes; order Rajiformes; family Rajidae; genus Leucoraja; species Leucoraja erinaceus. The sequence goes on along the minus strand of NC_073379.1, from coordinate 34,775,010 downwards.
AACTGGATGGGGCAATGATACAGTTAAAACATTGCAAAATAGGTTAACTTCAGTTCCCAGGTTATTTAAAGATATTTATACTGGACTCGCTGGATGTCCCTATCCAGCTATCTAGCAAGTTAAACAATTAATCCAATAAAGACCCGTAGACACGAGATGTCGTTGATTCTTTACTGTATTCAACTGTGAAACTGTAACGTACAAGCAGAAAGGGAAAACGCATATTTAGTAACTTTATACACTTGGTATAGAAACATAAACTATGATGCCACCACTAAATACAGTGCTGTTATGTCAGAAACCAGCCAGGGTACATGAAACATTCTTAACTTTGTTAATGATAGCAATCCTGCGCAATAACGTCTAACATATAAAGATGCTGTTACACAAACATAATTACGCACAGACAATGCGTCTAACAAACTGGAGCGGAAGGATGGCATTAGATTGTGTGCTGGAATTACAGTCTGCACCATGCGGTACTCTCCCTGAGCTGCACTTCCTGGTTTATGATAACTTCCTGCCTAGCAGGAAGGGTAACTCAAAGCTGTACGAACCTGAACATCCAGCAGGTGGCATTAATACCTGTAAACAGAAAGTGGTCCAGCACAATATTGTTAAGAACTATCTGGATGAGATTAAACGCTGTATTTTGCTAAATTAGCTGTATCAGCCACAAAACCCATTTGAGAAATTGGGTTCTCATCTGTCCAGATAAATTTAAGTTGATACAAACTGAACCTATTGATGATTGGGATTACCTTTAACTTTATTTAATCATCTGGGACTCCGCCCTGAGGTAAGGGATTGGAATTAATTGAAGCCCGTACCAATACTGATCAAGCAACCTTCTGTTCATCAAGTGTAATTGGCTTACAGCTGTGCTATTTAGGCCTGTGCACAATCAAAACTATACAGCATGCAAAAGAAGTAAGCACTCAACTACCATGTGGTCATTGTTACCAGCTCTATGCTATTCCACTAAATCAGTAAATCGTTAATTAAATTACATACTGATGCTATTGTTCAGGATGAGAATTTGCTCGTGCCATCTAGATACAGATGTGGATGGTAGAGTTACAATTCCTAAGTTACATGGTATCAACTACCTATAGACACTGGGTGCATTCTGGGGATTAAAGGTTTATGTGAATATGCCTATCTGCATGCTCTAGTCCAAGTTGATACACTTCGGTGGTGGCAAATGTCTGTTTACATTGGTACAAACAAGTCAAAATATCCAGTGATAGTTCACCCAAAACTCATTACGGTACACAATATGGGTGTTGGATCACAAAGTATTAAAATACATTGTGAACATTAAAGACCAAGAAGCTTGCATCCAGGCTCAATCACCAGTGGAAAATATGTGGCATGTCGGTAGCGTTCGTTACATTCTAGCTACACTAAGGAGGAATGTTCTTTTATGTTTTCCTCCATTTCTGCCTCAACAGACGGGTTTGCAAAATACAGCAAGTTCCCGCTAGGCATTTTTATAGTGCCTGCCGGGCTTAGCCAGCCATGGTTCCCACTGATGTGGGGAATGATAGAACCATATATGGTTATTCTAGACACAAGTATTGGTCTAGCCGTGACGTGGGAAACTGTCCTCAGCATGATATAATCAATTCTTTGTATTACAGAGACTGAGAAGACAGTTCCTGCATCTGGGGTTGTTAAACCAACCATGAACGTGCTAGCTGCTGATGCAGGGATAGCACCAAAAAATATCAATGTTTCCTCATAAGGAAATGGGAGGTATTAGTTTTACAATTATATTACATATTCGGCACGGATGACTGACGTCTTGTAGTTCAGGCTCATATGAGGGCTTGACAAATCATGATGTCTTAAGTGCCATCTACCATACCTAAGTGCTTCATCATACTGGCTGAAAGGAGTAGAATCCACTCTGGGGGGTCACCCTCTGAACTCTAGATTATGAAGATAATCTGCAACTCGAAAAACTCCCAGGCCTAGGGACGCAGAGATATGGGGTGTTAACGTTGTGCTACTTTGCTTCGCTGAAGGGCTCGAGCTACATCCCTGTCCTTGGGCTAACTCACTTATAAGTGGTTATGCTCATAGCCCTGCATGCAGCACTACGGGTCTAGTCATTACATAAACGTTGACTGGATAGGATGATTATATCTGCAGGCTAAATAACACTTATGTTATGACTTAGTCAAGCAGCATAGACCAGGGGCACCAGATCTCAAACTAGATGTTCACATATCCCATGAACCTTCGATTGTGTATGGTCACACATCTACACCAGAATGTTAGATCACTAGAGCCTAGAGACTCTGAACTAGCAATATTGTTAGTTACATCTACCCTCAAAAGAAGGTATCACTTCAGACCATCTTCAGGTGGTTATGGGTCTGGCTTATACAGCAGTAAATACTGACATTTCAAATCACTCCTCCAAGGCTGTAACAACCTCAGCAGCGGGGTTATGGAAGTTAGCGGGACCACATCCTAGCGGTTGCAGGATGGTCAATCTAGCAATTTTCTACACATTTAGTACTAACCCATTGCCAGATGGGGGGGTATTTACGAACTCTATGTTAAGTTCTGTTCATAGTTCTTCCCGGGTAAGGGAGGTTACTATTGTCATTATTCATGTCTGAATATGATAACATACTTCCTCCCCTGGTCAACTAAGGCAGTGAGTGAAGCATGGACTCGTTCCACGGCATGAAATCACAGATCTTTAAAATCTTCACGTAGTCACTCACGTGACTCCGAAGTAAAATAGTAAGATTAAACAAGCTTACCAGTTTGAAGTTTGATCTTTATTTTATGAGGAGTTACGATGAGGGATTACGTGCCCTCCGCTCCTGCCCTCTATCATAAAGGTCAACTGGTATCCTAGTTCTTCTTATCTTACTATGTTTATTTCATCTACTTTTGTCTGCGACTTCACACCGCTGCTTTGAAGAATGTCACGCAAGCGTGCTGGACGGGGTCTTCACGTAATCCCTCATCGTAACTCCTCATAAAATAAAGATCAAACTTCAAACTGGTAAGTTCTCGTTTAATCTTACTATTCTATTTGCCTGCACAAGGTCATTGTCCCTCCTGCCTGGTGCAGTATGTCAGTTTAAATGCATGAACTTTACTTCTACTACCTCCCAGTAGCTCTTACAAGAATTTACCAATCTCTGCTTATTTTTCACATCTCCTTTTTTACTTTCCTCCTCTTACATCAGACCAATGCCCTCTAATATTTAACATTACTTCCCTGGGGAATAAAGATTCTGACTACCCTATTTATGCCTCTCATAGACCATAGAACCAAAGCAGTCCTGAACTACCGTCTACCTCATTGGAGACCCCTGGACTATCTTTAATCAGACTTTACTGAACTTCATCTTGCATTAAGCATTATTTCCTTTATACTGTATCTGTACACTGTGGCCGGCTTGATTGTAATCATGTGTAGTCTTTCTGTTGACTAGGTAGCATGCAATAAAATAGCTTTTCACGGTACCTTAGTACACATGACAATAAACATAGACAAATAGAGTACCTGAACATGCCCTTCAGCCCACAATGTCTGTGCTGAACAGGAAGCCTAGATAAACTATTATTGCCTCTGATGATTCATACCCCTCCATTCCCTGCATATCATTATGCCTCTCTAAAAGCCTCTTAAATGCCACTACCATATCTGGCTCTACTGCCACCCCTGTGGCACTTTCCCACCTAGTTTAAAAGGATATCAATAATACCAGTGCCCAAGAAGCGTAAGGTGACCTGCTTCAATGACTATCTGCCGGTGGCACCAATGTTAGTGGTGATGAAATACTTTTTGAGAAATCAATCCTACCTCAACAAGAACCTGAACCCACTCCAATTTGCCACCAACCACGACAGATCAATGGAAGATGTGATCTCAGTGGCTCCCCACTCTGCACTGGACCACTTGGACAATAAAGACACATACATCAGCCTTTTAATAGAATAGTTTCTTTATTGTCATTGTAACATGGGCCATGTACAACGAAATTTAATTCATAGACTACAGTGCGGTGTTCAATGCCATCAGCCCCTGCGGGCTCAGTTGTTTATTTCTGTACAATTGCTAATCGGGGACCAGTGGTATGGTAACACTCAACTGGACTGTTTATAAGAATAATAATTTCAGTGTGTTAACAATTTGCATACATGACCATTAAACTACATAGGCTTATGGGGTATTGTTGATATTATTTTTATGTCTTTGCATTGTTATTTTTTTGTTTGTTTTTTTTATATAGTGATTTTTTTTGGAGCCTGTTCTGGTGCTTACAGAGAAATATATGTGATGTTGCTGCAAGTATAAATGTAATTGTTCTGTTTTGCAACATAGATCAATAAAATACTCTTGACTCTTAACTCTTAACTTCCTAACATATACTCTTAGCCCTGACTGATGAAGCCACATATGTTTTACTTTTTTTTTTACCACCCTATCCATCTGCGTTTCCATTTCCATGGAGCTATAGACCTCACCCTAAAATCCCTCTGTGTGAAAATGCTCATAAGGGCCCTGCTATTTACAGCATATTACAGAGGGACAAGTGGCGTATAGCCACACGAGATTGAGCAATAACAGGCCACTTGTATTTGGCCTCCCAAAATGTATCCCTTCACACTGGTTTGGATTTTACTTCGGAGTCACGTGAGGGACTCCATGAAAGAAGCCCGCTACAGCGCATGCGTGTCATATCGCATACACGCATTCAACGAGTCAGACGTGGGAGAGGACGCCTCCCTAGAGAGAAATGCAAAGAAGCAGGTAAGAGACTGCAAAAATTTTTCCACTTACCTTGCAGGTAGGAAATACAAGAAGCTGCAGGAGCTGGAGAAGAGACTGCAGAAATAGTGCAGCCAGAACCAGCAGCAGCAGTTAGCGCGAATCCTCTGGAGGGGATTCCCAAACAGCTATTTTTAACACAGAACAGCTGTGCCCGACGTCGCTCCCCGCACCGGCAAGATTGACTGCTGCCGGGCGGGAAACAAAGCTACGCGGCCCGGGGAGTTTCTAGACCAAGTCGGGTCTATTTTTAGATGCAGTCGCTAGGGGCTCCGCAGCTAATTGAAGCAGCTGCACCACCCGGGAGAGGGAGAGAGCTGACATCGGGGACAGCAGCCCATGGACCTGCGCTACGGGGTCCGTGGGGCTGCGGGAGGAAGGACGTTCCTCCGAAAACGGCAGGCTGAAAACCAGTACAGGAAAGAACAAATTTCCCTTACCTTTTTGGTGCTTTTTCCAGACGTGCCTGCTGTATTCTGAAGAGACTGGTGTGTTGCTGAACAGCAGGCAGCCAGCTAAGGACGTCAGGGCACAGCCACAGGTCGTTACTGGTGTGAGCTGAACAGCAGGCAGCCAGCTACGGATGTCAGTATAGAGCTGAAGGGCTGCCAACACAGAGTTTGCTGTTGTTTAATGACAAGCAGCAGGCAGCAATAAATGTCAGCACCAGCATCTCCCAGAAGGGAGCGAGTGCCAAACTTCACCCTAAATGGGTAGAGGTGCCCGTGAGGCATGGGGACGGGCTGTGGGATATACCGCGTGCGACTAGTGCCCGAGAGCACCAAGGTCGGCAGGAGCGGTCACATATATTAAGCACCCGCGACGACTAGTGCCCGAGAGCATGTAAGTCGGCTGGAGCGGTTTGCTGGAGTAAATTTCTCCATAGTGGCAGGCTCCGGGATTGGAGGATAGCCACAGTGGGCAAATAATATAAGTCCAACAGCAGTTTCCCATATGGGCTGCATGAAATGTCAGACGACTCTGAGGAGGGTATCGAAGGTCTGACGGGGTAAAGCCTGAACAGGTGATGGAGCCACTGTCCCCTATTGAAGGGGGGGAAAACAACCTGCCGAACATGATGAGCAGTACTGCCAGCAGAACTCACGGAGAATGATTTCGAGAAAGATGGCTGTGAGTATTGAAGGACTGTGAGTCCACCCATTAACTTCAAGCTAATATTTTGCTGAAGTGTTGGCAAGGGTTCTATACCCCGGGAATATTGTGGTGCTCTCAATGTAGCCATTATTACAGGTGCATTTGCAGACGTGGGGAAGACATTAACCTTATGTGCATCCTAAGAGAGGTAGTGTGTTTTTGTAATTATACTACAAAGAATTGGGCAGAGGTACCCAGCAGCAGCGTCCTGTTTAGGGTTTGGCCGGGATGACCACTGTGGAGATGCAAACTAACATTAACCTTTAGGCTCTCCACAACCGCATATGAAACCAAGGAAAATAACTTGGTTACCACCAATAACCATGGAGGTAGGTGAATTTGGGGCTCCAGTATTAATAGGGAGCACGGAAGTTGGGGGGATATTGCAACTTCATGTTGATGCTTGGTGTAATATATCCATGGACAGATATATCCTTAGCAGTTTTAAGGGATATTTGATAGAGTTCTACACGAACAAAACCCTCCAGTACATAACCGGATAGATATACATGCTGGTATGAAATAAACTAAACCTGAACAACAGGATTTGTCTCAAACATCTTTATTAGAAATAAGAAAGATGGGGGATGCCGTATTATTATGGATTATCAATACTTCACAATGTTGTGCAATATATTCATTTTAAAAATGGATATGTTTAGCAGTGCTAAGATTTAGTGTGCAGCAGGCTAGTCTATGGGAAGTATTAATTTAAGATCCTTGCTATTCAATATCAAACTGGGGGAAAAATTTTAAACCAGTGTTGGGACTGCTGCAACACCAAAATCATAGAATTATGGTATAGTTGGATGATATCCTTATTGTGGGAATAACTTAGGAATCGGCATGTTAGGCAGTGGTTGCCACTAATCAATTGTTTGTGCAGCTGGGATGCATTGTCCATCCACTTAAGTCAAAATTGACACCATTAACACATTTAATATGTTAATGACTTACTAATATGGAAAGCCACAGAGGTCAACTCGGCTGTGCTATTACAAACAGATGCCAGTGCAATTGGTTATGGTACAACTGATACCATCTCGAGCTATGGGGGAGATGGAATATATAAGAAGCTAACCTACATAACACTAAGGGTTAGAAATGTTAAGTGCATTTCATGGGCTAAAATCTTATTGCTCAGGAATGAAACTGCAGCATGGTAGATGGTAGATAGATAATACCTCGGTGATGGCATATTTAAGTCATATGGGTGGAAAGATATCACCAGCTTGTGATGAATTGGCAAATTAAACTTGGGAATGGTGTGTCCAAAGGAATATTTGGTTATGGGCTACGTATCTACCAGGGATACTAAATCAGTGGCAGACACCAGGCCACGAAAAATTATTGGAAGTACTAAATGGATGTTGGATAGATGGTATTTGCTAAAATCAGTAAAGTAGGTAAGGCCGGATATTAGAATTGCATCCGGGGTTAAATCACCAGTTACCGAGGTATGTATCATTGATACCAGATCCTGAGGCAGAAGCTACAGAGGCTGTTTCACTGCACTAGGGGAGGGTTTTTTCATTTATGTATTACCTCCTTGTCTATTTTATAAATTTGGGGTACGAAGGGACATTCAACAGGAATCGGCATCGGGGATGTCTTAGTACCTGATTGGCTTACCCAACTATGGTTTTCCGGGGTACAGGACATGGTGCTGGAACTATGTATAACGGTAGACGTAGTCCTAAGTTGCTGGTGCATCCAGTAACTGAGGATAGCTATCCATGTCATAGAAAATATTGATTTAGTAGGTTGTAGACTATAAAACACCGCTACGGGACATGGGGCTATCAAAAGAACTGTGGACATGATCACAGCAGCACAAAGAAGGTCTACTCAATAACAGTATTTAGGTCATATTAAAATGGACTAATTACTGCCATGATAACTTTCTGGACCACAGAAATAAGGATGTTCCGGGGGTGCTACAGTTGCTTACCAGCCTGCAATATGGAGGACTGTGTTTCAGCACTGTGAATAGTGCCGAAAGTGCATTGTCAAGTCATTAATGGCAAGAAACAGTAAGACAGTCTGTGGGATCACATCCTCTAGCAGTTAAAAAAATTTAGAGGATATGTTAACACCAAGCCACCAAAAAAAAACAAAAAAACAAAAAAAAAACAACTATATTTGGAATGTAAGTGTGGCTTTGATCTTGCTAAGGAATTGGTTGCTGGCTACAGCATTAAATCTGGATAACTAACTAGAAATGGTAATGCTGATAGCGCTAGTCACAGTGCATAAGCTCCAGTTATTGCTAAAAGTAAGACTGGATGGCTTCACTATTGCGGCACGAAGATTGGGGGTGTGATCCAGGACCGTATTATTAAACAAAATAGGCCAGGATTAGCGGGGCAGGTCATAGAATTGATGGCCTACCTGGAGGACAAATGCCTCTGTATAGTAAAGTACGGTTTTGTTATACAGTAAGGGAAAAAGGCTATCAGAGGCAAGGAATTGGTGTTTAATCAGCTATAAGATACTGTACCATAGAGTGTAACTCAGACCATTTCGCGGTGGCTGAAATATGGGATATGATAGGCGGGAGTGGACAATAACATATTTAATTCTCACCCCACCAGGGCTGCAGCTACATCTGCAGCAAAACACCTTGATGTATCCATGGACCAAATCCTCAGGATTGCAGGATGGTTGTTGGAGAATACGTTTCAGAAATGTTAACAAACCAGTTAGCAGTATGGGAACGTTTTTTCGGGGAACAATTTTAAGTTCTGTATGATAATTTATCCCTGAAGAATACAGGGTTATGATTTGAATTAATTCGATATTATTTATCATTTCCATTATATAATTGGTATGAATGCTTTGAATATAATTAACAATTTCTCTCTAACTACCAAGGCAGTTGTGAAGCATGGACTCGTTTCCACGGCATGAGGTCACAGAGCTTTGAAATCTTTCATGGAGTCCCTCACGTGACTCCGAAGTAAAATAGTAAGATTAAACGAGAACTTACCAGTTTGAAGTTTGATCTGTGTTTTATGAGGAGGAACGTTGAGGGAATACATGCCCTCCGCTCCCACCCTCATAGGGTCATATCTTAAACTGGTATCTCTTTGATAATCTTGCTATTTTAGGTCAATATAGGGTATCTGTGACCTCACACCGCTGCTTTGAAGGATGACACGCATGCGCTGTAGCGGGCTTCTTTCATGTATTCCCTCAACGTTCCTCCTCATAAAATACAGATCAAACTTCAAACTGGTAAGTTCTCGTTTAATCTTACTATTAAACTCTATCTACCATTTCTTTGCCAAAATGTTCAACTGATTGATATCATAGAAACATAGAAACATAGAAATTAGGTGCAGGAGTAGGCCATTCGGCCATTCGAGCCTGCACCGACATTCAATATGATCATGGCTGATCATCCAACTCAGTATCCCGTACCTGCCTTCTCTCCATACCCTCTGATCCCCTTAGCCACAAGGGCCACATCTAACTCCCTCTTATATATTCCACTGAGGAAGGAAGATGCCTTTTCTGTCAAATCACTTATGTCTTGTCTTGAGGACATTAAGTCCTGGATGGCCCTAAACTTTCTAGGATTTAATGAAAAGAAGACAGAGGTGATAGTGTTTGGTCCCAATGGCTGCCGTGAACCTCCCCCTGTTGACTTCGGTCCCCTGGCACGGTGTGTGAAGCCAACAGTTTTGGACCTGGGTTTTAGGATGGACAGTGATTTTAAATTAGATCATCAAATAGGCGCGGTGGTTAAGTCCAGCTTCTTTCACCTAAGGCAGCTGGCAAAGGTGAAGCCCATTCTTGAGCGGCAGCATTTTGAAACAGTAATCCATGCCTTTATCACATCTAGGCTGGATTACTGTAACGCACTCTATTTTGGAGTTGCTCGATCTTCCCTGGCTCGTCTCCAGTTGGTTCAAAATGCTGCTGCTCGCCTTTTAACTGGAACTCGAAAGAGGGAGCACATAACGCCAATTCTGGCCTCCCTCCACTGGCTCCCGGTGTACTTTCGAGTTCATTTTAAAATTATTTTATTTGTTTTTAAATCTTTAAATGGGCTCGCCCCGCCTTACCTCTCTGAGCTGCTTCATCCATATGCTCCTGCCCGGTGCCTCAGGTCAGCTGATCAGCTGCTCCTGGAGGTACCGAGGTCTAAGCGGAAGCTCAGAGGGGATAGAGCCTTCTCTGTTGCTGCTCCGGCGCTATGGAACACTCTGCCGTTGCACATCAGACAGGCCCCCTCACTGTCCATCTTCAAAACCAGTATTAAAACACATTTATTTTCCTTGGCTTTTGACCCTGCTTGAGACTTTGCTCCTGTTTTAGTGCTTTTAATGTTTTTAATTTTATTGTTTTTACTCTCTCTTTTAATGTTTTTATTGTTATGTAATAATTTTTTGTCCATGATGTCATGTCCAGCACTTTGTTGCAACTGTGGTTGTTTTTAAAGTGCTCTATAAATAAAGTTATTATTATTATTATTATTAAATATAGCCAATGAACTGGCCTCAACTACCCTCTGTGGCAGAGCGTTCCAGAGATTCACCACTCTCTGTGTGAAAAAAGTTTTTCTCATCTCGGTTTTAAAGGATTTCCCCCTTATCCTTAAGCTGTGACCCCTTGTCCTGGACTTCCCCAATATCCTGCCTCCAGTCATTTCCGCATCTGCAAACTTTCTAAAAATGCTCACTACATTTTCATGCAAATTATTATATATGTTACAAACAACTAAGGTGCCTGCACTGATCCTTGCAGAATACCACGTCACAAATCATCATTAAATTTGGAGATAAATTTTCCAAGTCATCAAAAAAATCCCTCTACCACTGCAAGCAATGCGATGTTGTATACAATTTATCAGCTCCCTGTGGATTCCAAGTGAGTTAATCTTCTGGATCAGCCGACCATGATGGATCTCGTCATGTAGACAATGTCCACTGCCCTACCCTTATCAATCATCCTTGTCACTTCTTCAGAAAACAGGACCTCCTTTACACTGAGCCATTTTGACCATCCCTATTAAGACCATGGTTTTCCAAATGTTAGTGTGTCCTGTCTCTAAGACTCTTCCCTAATACTTTCCCTACCACCAATATGAGGCAGACAGAGATGGATGCAATTTTGATTATTAAGGAAGCCAAGAGACATGGAGTTAATGCTGGAAAATGCTTGAATGTGTGAGAGGCTGAAAGACATACACCTGCTTCTAGATCAAAAGCGTAATGCTTTGAAAGATTTGTAATTAAACTACTATTGGACATTATTTTCCCATTACTGATACATAATCCAAAGAGATCAAACACATAGAAATCAAATGTTTCCGCAGTTGACATGGTTTGATTTATTAAATTCAGTCGAATGGACAGGATAAAAGATTATATCATCTGAATAATGGTGGATGTAAGATTGGCTGTGTCAGGGTGCTTGTTTGATCAGCCCATGAATTTTCAGTGCTTTAACGACAATGGCCGGTAATTGTCTGCCATCAGATCCATCATTGATGGCATTAATTTGTTAATATTATGCAAGATGCCATCTGTCCCAGATCATAAAGTGGACACAACTATTCTTTGGTCACTCCTCAGTCTGCAACCATACCCAAGTAGAGCCCTTCCCAGAGAAAAATAAATCAGCTTTCAGGTAGCATTGTGCAGTGACAGCCTACACTAGCTGGTTGTGACAGACATTTACGCCTGCATTTTTGACAGCTTTAGAAAAATAATTGCAATTCATGCCATATCGTCTTTTAGCAATTTGAAATAGTCTACAGGTTTCTCACAGGACTGTTCAATCTTTCTTCTTTGTTTAAAAAGATAAAATTCAATTTAGTTTTTGAAACGAGACAACTCGATTTGCCTGTGCTGTTTCTCAGCATACCGAATGTGTTTTCTTAATAGAGAAACATCTATCTGTGTCTGCACTTTCAATAGATTGCCTAATTTGTCAGGAAGATAAAATAGCATTTTAGGTAGAGCAACAGGTAGATCCACACTACCAGGTTCAGGAACACCTCTTTTCCCACAACCATCTGGTTCATGAACTCACCTGAACTCCTAATCCTATCTCACGATGGAACACTATGGTCTACCTCTTGCACTGCTGTCGTCTTGTTTCCAAATGATGTATTTTTACACTAATGTCGTGATTTGTTTTTGCAGTCTTTTTTCTTTTTACTGCCGTGGCGAATTTTTGTATAATTTATGTATAATATAGGTATGTTATGTTTCTGTGTGTTTATCGAGTCTGTGTCTGCGATGTTGCTGCAAACAAGTTTTTCATTGTACCTGTAACTCACTGCACTTGTGCATATGACAATAAACTCAGTTTGACTTTTTTAGCTTGTACTTCTTTAGCATAAATCTGTGATAATCTACCTTATTGTCTCTATAGGGATCAAATTTAGGCAATTAATTTAGTGAAATGCTTTGGATTAATTTACAAAATTAATGGCTTTAGTCTTTTTGGCTCTTGCTGACATTCAGTCTGAATGTTCAGTCTGAACAAGGTTGATCTGCATCTACTTTGCACCAACCTGTCTGATTTCATAATCTTAATTAAACTTGCCTAGTGCATATTCACAAAGATGATGAATGTTTGCAATGCAAACATGAGGTTGGCTCATGCACTAATAATTGTCATGAATATGGCAATGCCAGAACCAATTGTTCTTTAACCTGTTCAATTTATTGTGAAGGTGTCTAGCTTACAAGGGCACCTTGGTTGGCATGGATGATATGGACCAAAGGGCGTGATTCCATACTCTCTGATTCTATCAGGCCCCTCAACTTTAAGTCAGCTGGGGTGGCCCATTTATTGCAGTCTATTTCCTCTGGCTGTTATTGAAAAATATGAGAAAGTAGGTGTTGTTCTCTTATTATAGTTAGTCTTAGTAGTCACTGGTCTCAATGGTTTTTTATGACCGTGGATTGTGGGATGGGAGGTGCAAAAGTGTGGTATGGGTCAGACCTAATGTGATTTAATCACTTCTATCATGACTAAAAACTCATTACTTTAGCTTTTGTGACAAGATTTGTTTGCATTGTACGGCATGGAAGAGGGTTTGACACAGTGATGTAAGCTTGGCCAAGTAGAATATAGTCATTCTTGAATTAAAACTTTGTCAGTATTATTCTATCCATAAAATGTGGCCATGGCAACTCTTGGGTTGTGAGCTTACTACCCTTAGGTACTCACTTTTATAAAACCTAAGACAGTTACCCCAACAGTTTAGGTGTGGTTTGGTATGCTTCTGCCAAGGTCACAAATGTTGGACAAGCATGATCCTGAGGAAATTTGCACACGGCTGCTTTGAGATCTTAATAATTAATCTCAGAACATTCACCTCTGTCAGTGCTGAGTGCCAACAAAGATGTGCTGCTCTTTAGAGATCGTGGATACAGAGCTTAATATTCAAACTTTGCATCAGAGAATCAGGTTCAATCCCGACTCCAGCTGCTATATGTGAGGATCTCACATTCTCCCTTTGATCACATGGGTTTCCTCCAGGTGCTTCAGCATACTCCCATATCCCAAACACGTGTGGGTTTATAAATAAATTGTCCTCTGTAAATTGCGCTATGTGTGAAGGGAATGGATGTGAAAGTGCAATCACAGTGTGCACGGGTGATCGATGGTCAGTATGCGTTCAGTGGGGTCTGTTTATCATTTAATCAATCAATCAATCAATCAAAATCAATCAATCAATCAATCAAACAAATTAATCTACAATTTAAGGATACATGGAATCAACATACCAATTCTGGTGCAGTAATTGTTTCAATTGTTAAGCCTGCTATGATAAGTGGCAACCTTCAGCTCCATAGGCGTATTAGTTAACAACTTTCAGTAACTACTTGTGATAGAGCTACAAGGAAAATCAAATACTTCCGATAAGTTGCTCTCTTCAACCATTTGAATGCTGAGCACTGAATATGTTTCCCTCAATAACCTTGCCTCTTGTTTCTCCTTTTAAGATGTTAATTTAGCATATATCTGTGATCATCTATCTTATCTATATTAATAAAACTAAGATCTTGACCACTTTCTGACTTTCTGTTTCATGATTTCTGAAATAACTCCACTACTTACGGCCATCATTTTTGGCCACCTCGCTCAAATTCTCTGAACACACTGAATATCTACTAAATTGTGTGTGTTGTGTTTTGTGTGGTTTTATGGTGGTTGCACCCTGCATCAAATGGTATGAAACTGCATTCAAATTTGGTGGCCTTGCACCCTGCTTGAAATGGTATGAAACTGCGCTTGAATTTGGTGGCATTGCACCCTGCTTGAAATGGTATGAAACTGCACTTGAATTTGGTGGCCTTGCACCCTGCTTGAAGTGGTATAAAACTGCACTGAATTTGGTGACCTTGCAGACTGCAGGAAGTGGTATAAAACTGCACTTGAATTTGGTGGCCTTGCACCCTGCTTGAAGTGGTAGGAAACTTCACTTGAATTTAGTGTCCTTGCACCCTGCTTGAAGTGGTGGGAAACTGCACTTGAATTTGGTGGCCTTGCACCATGCTCGAAGTGGTAAGAAACTGCGCTTGAATTTGGTGGCCTTGCACCCTGCTTGAAATGGTAGGAAAATGAATTTTAATTTGGTGGCCTTGCACCCTGCTTGAAATGGAATTTCAAGGAATAGCCATGAGCCAACTGCCAGCCCCCCAGCTGTGAGTGAGCTGCCAGCACATCAGGCTTGAGGGACTGAGCTGCCACTACAAGAATCCATTTGGCCCACAATGTCCATACTAGCCCTCTGGAGACCAGTCCCTTCAGCCCACAACAACCTTACCAGTGCTCCAGAAATATTGAAATTGGTGGAGAGGTGGAATATTGCGTCGGGGGATTAGCTCTCCCATGTGAACATGGGACCCAACGGGTCCCACTTAGTCTTGTTGTCTCTATAGGGATCAAATTTGGGCAATTAATTTTGTGAAATGCTTTGGATTATTTTACAAAATTAATGGCATTGTGCCACTCTCTGCGGAGATACTCCCAGAATCACAGCGTGGCTTCCGCCCAAACAATTTCTTTATTTTCCCCTCACTATTCCTTATTTCTGAAAGTCCATTCTCCACCTTTTCTCTATGAATGGATTGTGAAGTTATTTAGGTCACCAAGGTCCCAGACATCCTTTTGCTTGCCATGCACAGGACATACACTTAAAGCAACTGAAAAAAAACAAAGCTTGAATGATACGGGGGAAGTCTCATCAACAGGAGCTGAGAGGAGATGAGAGCAAATTCCTGGCCATTGCCTTATGAAATAAATAAAAAGAAAGTTATTTACATAATGTTTTTTTTATTTTATTTTTGCCAACCAAATTATGCACACAAACACCAATGCAGTTTGATCAGCATAATATGTTTAAAATGTAATTATTCTGGCAAATACTAAAAAAAGTTGTGATAAATATTTTATCTGTTACAAAGTGGATATTCTTCAGAATTTATTAAATAATTATTAATTAATTAAAAGTCTCATTTGAAAGTTAATGTAATATTTCAATTGTTTTTCTAATTTGAAAATGAAAGCAAAAGATATTCCCAATTTATACTATATTCAGATCTGAATTCCACCATTCTCATTGTTCGCTACTTTCCCTAGTACCATTTCTGAAGCTTAATGAGAACAATTGCAATGTCTTAGAGAGGGGAGAGACCTGAGGAGTAAGGACTACCTGCATTGTTTGCTAATGTGGTGGCCATAAAGGAACGTGATGGTCACCTCTCTGGTGGAATTAAGCAAAGGAAACTCAGACCCATTCTTGTGGACATTGTGACTCTAATGATTGATTAAGGAGTTGAAGAAGAATGTCTGGGTTGAGTTAGAGTGGAGGAGGCTTTTGATTTGATAACCACAAGAAAGTGGATATGCAACAAAATAGATGTCCTTAATTATTTGAGCATCATATTGGAGCTGTGGTTGTGGTTGAGCTTAGAAGGAAGGGCTTAAGAAGACAAACAATAAAGTGCAAAGGATTGCAAGCATTATTTGTGTTCCTTATGTTGATAGTAAATAAGATTTTTCAGAGGAGATCAAAACCTGACATTGCTCGATGTGCTAATGTAAGAACTGACGATGAATGATGTAGCCAGCAGAATGTTGTTCATCCCAATGAATTGAGTGAGCAAAGTTGAAAACCTTACTATAAAGAACTATCAAGTGATGGGTAGAAGTCTTACTGAGGGTGAAGGCATCAAAGATGGAGAAAGATGTGATGCAAATTTTTAGTTGTATTTGCCATTTTGCAATATTTATTTGCATTGAAAACTGAATTATTTTTTAAACATGCTGTTTTGATCCAAATGCATCAGTGTTTGTGCTGGTAACATTTAGAAGCCTTTTGGGCCTGTCCCACTTAGGCGATCTTTCAGGGGACTGCCGGCGGCTGTCAAGTTGAACCTGGAACGGCGACTGTCAGAGTGGAACACACACACACAAACACATCTCCTCCTTCACCAACCCGTGTGAATTTTTTAGATAGCGCACCCCCCGCTTGCCCTGTCTAAAACATTCACATGGTGCAAAGCCAAGGTGATATAGACACACACCGCAATTAACAGAAAGGTTGGCCTGTAATTAAGACGGCTCAAGAACAGCTCACCCACCTACGGCTCGAGAATTCTCGGAGCTCTCCATGGCGGCTTCATTCTAGTCGCCACTAAATTTTCAACATGTTGAAAAATTCATGGCGACCATAATGAGGCCACAACTAGTTCCCAGAATGCGGGAACTCTTCACAACCATGAAGGCGACTGTGGTGGCCGTGTGTCTTCTGCAGTCGCCTAAAAAGTCGCCTAATGGGACTGGCCTATTTGCTCTTGGTTCAGTCTCAGACTGAAGAGACTTTGGAAGGCTCTCAGGACAGTGAAGATGCAAATGACTGGACCTGTGTTTATAACAGTGAGACCATTAGAGGAGGAGCAGCAATGAAGATGATGAGCTCAGGAAGACAGTGCTAATGTGGATGGCAATTAACCTTGAGAGAAAGTGTTTAAATTGTTTATTTGTTTAAATATCAGTGGCAGCATAAGACACAAAAAAAACGGTTTAATGAATGAAAACAGGTGGTCAAACTGGATCTTTTATTTGCCTTTTCTTTTTGAATACAATGCAGAAGATAATAATTATTTACTTATGCTGGGACTTTTTAGATGAAAAATACTCCGGGTAATTATGTTTATCAAACAGAAATATTGCACTGCTGGGGTACAAAACATTAGGTGTGTGAATCTGTATTGGAGCACACAGTGTTGACAAGGCATACTAAGGCATCATTAAGTACAATGCATATGAGCCGTGAATGTCTTAAAGTGCTATAAGTAAAGTTTTAAATGTTACTTATTTTTACTGGATCATTTTTTTAACTATACTCTTTCACATTGACATCAACATTTTTCAACATGTACCAAGTGTCTTGGCTATCTTTAGATTCCTTCCCTCATCTTCCTCAATAATGGAAAACTGAAGTAATCCGGCAGCATCTGTGAAGGGAATGGGCAGACATAGTTTCAGGTCGGGACCTTTCTTGAGAATGATGGGAGGAGGAAGATTGGTAGAGCTGCTACCTTACAGCTCCCGAGACCAGGGTTCAATCCTGGTGGAGTTTACGTTTTTCCTGTCACCGTGGTTCCCTTCTACATCCCAAGGGCATGCAGGTTTGTAGGTTAATTGGCCTTTGTAAATTGCCCCTTGTGTATCGACACTGGATGAAAAAGTGGGCTAACATAGAACTTGTGTGAACGGGTGAGAGGCATGAACTCGATGGGCCAAAGGGCCTGCTTCCATGCTGTATCTCTAAGCTAAACTGAAGAGAAACCTAGAACAGAGAAATGGATATGCGACAAAGCCTGGCAAGTGGATACAGGTGTACGAAAGGACTGCAGATGCTGATTTAAATCGAAGGTAGACACAAAATACTGGAGTAATTCTGCAGGACAGGCAGCATCTCTGGAGAGAAGGAAAGGATGATGTTGCGGGTCGAGATCCTTCTTTAGACTGAAGAAGGGTGTCGACCCGAAACACCATCCATTCCTTTTCTCCAGTGTTTACCTTAAGTTGATACAGGTGATTAGTAGATGAGTAGAGTCAATGACAAAGACTGGAGGTGAAAAGCGGACAAAAGGGTGTCAGATAAAGAAAGAAGAGGATTGAAGGCTTTGCTAGCTTTCTCCCCTCTACTCCTATAGTCCGAAGAAGGGTCCCAACACGTAATAGTGTCTGTCCATTCCTTACACTGAAGATGCCTGACTCACTGAATTCTTTCAGCACTTGTTGTCGGAGTCAAACTTAGTTTGAGTAAGAATTCGAAAAGAAAACAGGCTTCACGATTGTAAGATTTTTAATGCTCGATATTCATTTTCTACAGGCATATGAATAGAACAATATTCATGCATGATCTGGGTGCCAGTGAAGGTCATCTGTATGTTTTTATTGATTGTCACTACCAAACCTATGATGGGGAGAATATAGACAGCACACAAGCACAGCCAGTAGAACAATTGCCTCACATCTCCAGTGACCCAAATTCAATCCCAACCTCCAGTGCTGTCAGTATGCAGTTTCCCCCTATCTTACAAATAAAGTCTGAAGAAGGGTCTTGACCCGAAACATCACCCATTCCTTCTACCTAGAGATGCTGCCTCTCCCACTGAGTTGCTCCAGCATTTTGTCTCTAACTCAATTCCTGCAAATGTATCCTCCCACACAAGGCAAAGACATGCTGATTATTGGATTTATTGGACATTGTAAATTGTAAATCTGGTTCTGTAGTATCATCTGGGGACTGTAGTAGGGGGGGGGGGGGGGGGGGGGGAAAATGGCATTAATGTGGGATTAGAGTCAGTGGGTATTTAATGGATGCAGTGGTGAGGAAAATAATAAGATTATTATTCAAGAGTTCAGAGTCTTTCCTTTGAACATCACAGAGGACACTATCAAGGTGTCCTATTTTAGGCCAACATAAACATTACAATTCGTCAGTATAAAAATTCTCATCCTATCACTGATGCTCACAATTTCACACTGCTTCACTTAAAAAAAAAAACAGGGAAAAACAGGGATAATGAGCTTACCAGTTTGAAGTCTGATCTTTATTTTATGAGCAGTTACGATGAGCGGCTAGGAGGCTGTGTTATTTTTCCCAAAATGAGTGGGAACCATGGTTGTGTAGGCCAGTCAGGTACTACCAAAACACCTGAGGTGGAGTCCTGCTTGATCTTGAGCAAGCACGGACTGATGAGGCAAAAAAGGGGAAATGCATATAAAATCATTCCACCCCAGTGTAGTGAGAATGCATCTACCGCCACTGCCCCTGGGTCTGGTTCCCATGAAACATACTTTTGTAACTGGTGATTGAGTCTGGATGCAAAACAAATCGATATCTGGTACAACAAACCGAGCAACAATATCAGTAAACACTTCATGATTCAACATCCAAATGTTTCTTGTAATACACCAGTGCCAAATAAGGTTAGCCAATTTTTAATAAATAATTAATACAATGTGCTTGAAGAATAAATGCCTCATGCATATTCCATCTGCCTCTGCAGCTAGATATGGTATCAGTAGCACCCCATCCTAGAGCACTAACATCAGTCTGTAAGACAACTGAATGTCTCTCAATCAGAATTTTACTAGAGCAATGCCAAATGTTTGCTAGCCATCACTGTAATTCAGCAATGGCTTCAACTGGTAATTGCATGGGCCTATCGAAGTGACCTGTATGTATTCTGAGTGCCTGCTCCTTTGCACGGTGCAAATTTTGGTAATGCAAAGGCCCAAACTCTGCAGCTGGAAAGGCAGCCACTAATTTGCCAATTATGCTAGCCACACGTTAAATTGAAGGTTGCTGCTCAATCACGAGCTCATTACAGCCTTCAATTAGTTCTAATCTCTTACCCCGGGCAGAGTCACAGACATGTGAGTTGAGTTAATGGTGAATCCAAAATAATCAATAACTCTAATTGGTATCAATTTGGATTTAACTGGATGGATGTGAAACCCCAATCTCTCAAACATGAGTTTAGCAGCTGAAACAGATAATTCAACTGCTTCCCAAGTCTTCCATATGATTAAGATATCATCCAAATAAGTCATTACAATACGACTCTGAGCCCGGAGTAGCCCCAACACTGGTTTTAACAGTTTTCTAAATAATCTAGAAGCCGAGGTTAACATCTTAGGCAATGTTTTAAATTGCCATAATTGCCTCATCCAGCTAAACTTCAAATATCTCCGATGATCCCTATGAATGGGTACTGAATAATATGCATCTTTAAGATCTATACATGCCATATAACATCATCTGGAAATCAGTTGTTTGGCAGTAACAAACGTTTCCATTTTGAAATGTTTATACTGCACAAAGGGGTTAAGGCTCGTCAAGTCAAGGATGATTCGACATCTCCCATCCTTCTTTCACCTAGAAAAAATATTAGAAACAAATTTGTGAGATTGGTGTAACGACTTTCAATTTCCCCTTATTTGTGTATGAATTTTCAATCTCAGCTTGTACATCCAAATTCTCTTGTTGTGAAAAAACCAATGTCCGGCTTGGTGTATGATGTGTGGGTGGACGCAAATTGGGAAGGAATTCAATTCGGAACGCTTGTATACTGTGCAGTATAAACAAATCTGATGTTATCCAATACCACTCATTCAAAAACAAGTGTAATCTTCCCCCAACTTGTAACTGATGCACACATAATATGTTCCGAAGGGAACCAGACCCACCTACCTCCATGGTTACCGGTGGATACTTCTGCCCCCGAGTTTTGGGGGTAAGAACATGTTCGCCCGTGCCCCTCTTGGAGTGCGCCAACTGTGCATATTTGTGAATGGCCGGCTTGGTCCTTGGCCTGAAACAGTTTCAGCGAACCATTTGTAGGGGTGCTGCAGCCGAAGTGAAGTTTTGCTAGTCCCCAGGGCTTTGATGAGTCCGGCCGTTCGTGCCTCGTGGTCCAGCTCCTTGACTCTTTTTGAAAGATCTTCACCGAACAGCAGATTCGGTGGTTGAATATTGCTGGGTTTGCACAGCGCCGCAAACTTGGGGTTGATAGTAGGTCTGATTGCGCTCTTTCTCAGGCAATTTATTTCAAAACGTGCATTGCACATTAGGGCCATGGCATCCTGCTGTACATCAGACAGGGGCCCTTCATCCACTGACCTGGCGAACGCTGTGATGCCTGAGGCGAGCAGCTTCAGTATCTTCTGGAGCTTCACCTCTTGGGCTCTAATACCTACGCCCATGTGACCCCAGATGGCGTGGTTAACAGTCGCCACTTTGGGCAAGACACAGTTAGTAGGAGTCCCATATTTTTTGGACGTTTCCTCCATAGTGTGCTCTTGAAGCTGGTGTGAGGCCAGGTAATTTATACTCGCGGCAAATTCTTCACCCAGCGGTTCCCCTGTTTCGTTTGGGATAGCAAATCTTGATGCCATGACTGGTACCTTTGGCTCGCGCCCTTCATGCCTTGAGGTATGCTCCATGGCTATACCTACGGACTCGGAGTCAGAATAAAACTGACCCTGAATGCTTTCCTCCTCCTAGAAGGAGACATTAAGCAGCCCTGACACAGGTGCCACTGGCGCGGCCCCCCGAGGAGACCCGCGCTGATACAACTCCTCCTGTTGGAGCGTATCATGGTGGAGCATCCTCTCCATCAGGAGCTCCATCCTGGACAAACGTCCACAGAAGCTATTCACTGTAGGAGGGGAACCCTCCTGACCAGACTCATCTGAGTCAATGGGCCTTGCAGACTTTGTGGCTTTCCGCCCCAACGGTGCAGCCAGGGTGCTCTCAGGCGGCACCAAGTCTGAAGTCACTGGCCGTACCGCCAGTGACTCTGAAGGTGAGATAGATAGACGGCCGCCCACTACCACACTCCCGCGGTCTTCCATAGCTGCTCTCCCGGCAGCTCGCCTTGACTTCACCTTAGACGCTTTCTCCATTGACTCGAACTTGCTCCTGTAACAAGAATTACCGACCCAAGAAAACAACCTGCGACTAATTTTTAAACACTTACCTGAGGGTTTTTATACTTACCGCTGGAGGAGCAAAGCGCCTGCCAGCCAGTCGTTGCATAATGCGTCAGATGTAATGACGCACATGCGGACTGGCGGAGTTCCTCACGGAATCATTCACGTGACTCCGAAGTAAAATGGCCTGTTTCCCTGCAGTATGACTCTATGACTAACACATTGTATTATGAGTAATTGTCATCTTCTGAGTTTAGTTGACATGAACTAGTTATGACTCATAACATCAAGTAAGCATAATTTTTCTGAGTAGCATAGTTTTAAACTGAATATCATGCAATTATACAAGCAACGTAACAAGATACACCAACATGACCCTGAGTCTTTCTCCGGCTGTCCATAAGGATCAAGGATGACTTGGTACTATTCTGGCTTTGTCGGTTCAGGCCGGACTCATGAGGCCAAGGTAGAAAATGCAAATGCTTCTACATATTTGGCAAGAGTTGCCTGAGGAGATGAGTAAGTGGAACACTTTTGGAAATTACCCTGCCATCAATAATGTGGGACTTCTCAGTACTCGCAATGCATAGACTTGTGATTCACAGTACCATCCTGAATGTTCCTTCTCCACTTTGAGTGATCGTGAGCCAGAGATTTCCAGCAGTCTGTGGGGATGATCATGCCTTCCAGAAAGCTAAGATCATTACCTTAAATCTTTTCCTCTGATCACTGGTAATTTCTTCCCATGAAAGAGCTTGGAACAGAGTGTCTAGGAATCCAGTGTTGGATGGCAACATTTACCATACCATTCACAGCTAGCAGTTACACACCACAGAAACAAACCTTGCTTAAATAAAGAAAAAAGTGGAGTGAATCACATTTTAGTAAATGGACACTGATATATAAATGAGTCTGATGTCTGGTCCCTGGGGTGATCAGTGTCTCGGGTTGCCAACTGTCCAGCATAACATCCTGTATATTGGGCTAAATTGGTTTGTCCCATACGGGACTGCCCTTGTCCCATATTTGACTGCTACTACTCGGGTCAAGGGGACTATCGGGATGGAGCGCTGCATCCAACCCAGCTTCACCAGTCCCGATGTAATGCAGCTCATGGAGCGCAGCAGCAGCACCTTGCCCGTGGCCCCGTCAGTCGGCAGCCCGGCCAGCTGACCGACCTACGGACCTTTTCTTACTGCTGACACCACCACCCCTCCTTCTCATGGCCGATCATTGGTTCATGGGTTGGATTGGGTGCCCGACTTTGCACACGACGTCGCACGCAAAGTCTGGCGCCAGGGCCAAAACTCCGGCCAAAGTCCTGGGCCAAAGTCCTGCGCTTGGGCCAAAACTCCTCAACTGGCGCACCGGCTGGGCTTTGTGTGCAGTCCAGGCCAACTCATCATTCACCCAGCCACGACCGAGTGGGTCAACAAATTGCCGTCGGGAATTTGTCCCTTAAGGGACCTTTTGTCCCTTATTTGGGAGTGAGAAAGTTGACAACCCTATCAGTGTCTGAAATAAATTCTGGAAACAAGACAACTAAAGACATGTATAAGGCAAACATTGTTATCACCTGAATATATCCACTTTAAAATCGTGCCTGTGGGTACAATAGAAGCTGAAAACAAATAACCCATCCTGTCCTCTTGTTAATAATGAATTATCTTTGAATCAGAAAGCTACTGTCTATCATTGACAATCATCTAATTAATCTACTGTTTCCACTGAATCTATGTGAACTCTTCAAGCATGTCCAAATACACTTGCAAAAAGATGTTGGTTCTATTTCTATTTCCCTCTCAGTTAATGCTTTCCAGATCATCACATCTGGAACAAAATGTCTTTGATCTCAACCCCCCTCTTCCCCTGCACCTCCCCACCTAACCCCACGACCATGACCCCTGTGATTATTTTTTGACAATTGTCCTAAATCCACGTTGTCTAGTTACAAGCGCTCCTGCTACTGGGTAGTTTCTCCTAAGTTGCTCCATCAAAACTTTTAAGGAACAGTAAGTCTGTTATTTTCAGCACCTTACATACCTGCTCCTGAGGAATTCCTGCAACTGCCTCTGTTAGTTCATTTGGAACGAGTGTTGAGATTGGTAGGGAAGAAATCCATTCTCTGTTGTATTCACTAAGGTGTGCTGTAATAAGGAGGATAGGGTTAAAGTCCATTTCTGAAGCTCTGTCAACTTAAGATGTTTGGAACGGAATCTCAATCGCAAATTACAGCAAAAGATTAACATTTCTCATCCTAAATTTAAACATTTAGAAATTCAACTGCACCTGGTAGTGTGAAGCCAACTAGACAGCTGCACTTCTAAAATGTGTTCCACTTCCAGAATTAATTCCCATTAAAATCAATGAATCTGAATTTTGGACACAGAGCAATATGCACAGCCATTCTTTGCAGAGTTGTTCAATACAACAGACAGGGATAAATGTCTAGGCATTGACTCTAAATCAGAATCTTGATTCCAAAACTGGTCTCTCTGGACCTGCAGAGGAAAAGATTCCTCATTTACACCAAACATATATTTCAGAACTGCCTGTTTAATCCTCAGCTAAGCTGTT
The DNA here is from genome assembly GCF_028641065.1 of Leucoraja erinaceus. Classification (NCBI taxonomy): domain Eukaryota; kingdom Metazoa; phylum Chordata; class Chondrichthyes; order Rajiformes; family Rajidae; genus Leucoraja; species Leucoraja erinaceus. The sequence continues at coordinate 34,750,490 of NC_073379.1, read as the reverse complement.
GGAAAATTATTGTGTACTTTGCAACTGGGCTCATTTGTATGCAACTGGTGTCTTACGCACTGCCAATCCAGGCTGCGTTGATTGGCAATTGATGGGGCAGAGGAAATCGGGTTGAAATTCCAGCAAGACATATTCTTAGTAGCTTGAACACATGACTACCCTGGATCTGATATTTACTGACATTTCTTTATTAATATGAAAGTGACGTTTTAAATATCTTTAATGTCATTTCTCCTCAATTAGCTGTTCAGTGAATTCTCAGATCTTCGGAAATCTAAGGAAATTGTGTTTCAGAATGAAGAATTCCTTAATTGCTATGCTGTATAAATTGACTTGACCAGGAGTGGAATAATATTGTGTCTTAATCTGACTTTTTTAGCAATTGGTGGGTAATTTGCTCCCTAACTTTATGGTGATATTTTTGTTCATCAACATCACTGAATTGAAAGAAAACTGCTATGGATCATAGGACAGTACAGCACAGGAACAGGCTGTTTGACACAAAAATGTCTGTTGAACATGGTGTCAGGTTAAACACATCTCCTTCAGCTGCAACTGATCTATATTCCTTCATACCCTGCGTATCTATGCCTATCCAAAAGCCTCTTAAATGCGACAATCACGTCTGGCCCCACCATCACCCGGCAGCATGTTCCAGAAACCAATGTGTTCTCTGTGTAAAAAACTTGCTCCTTGATTCAGATTCAATTTTAATTGTCATTGTCAGTGTACAGTACAGAGACAACAAAATGCATTTAGCATCTCCCTGGAAGAGCGACATAGCAAATGATTTGAATAAATAATAATAAGTGTCCGGGGGGGTGGTGATTGGCAGTCACCAAGGTACGTTGTTGAGTAGAGTGACAGCCACCGGGAAGAAGCTGTTCCTCGACCTGTTGGTTCAGCAACGGAGAAACCTGTAGCGCCTCCCGGATGGTAGGAAGTTAAACAGTCCATGGTTGGGGTGAGAGCAGTCCTTGGCGATGCTGAGCGCCCTCCGCAGACAACGCTTGCTCTGGACAGACTCAATGGAGGGGAGCGAGGAACCGGTGATGCGTTGGGCAATTTTCACCACCCTCTGCAATGCCTTCCGGTCGGAGACAGAGCAGTTGCCATACCATACTGTGATGCAGTTGGTAAGGATGCTCTCGATGGTGCAGTGGTAGAAGTTCACCAGGATCTGAGGAGACAGATGGACCTTCTTCAGTCTCCTCAGGAAGATGAGACGCTGGTGAGCCTTCTTGATCAGAGTTGAGGTATTGTGGGTCCAAAAGAGGTCATCGGAGATGTTGATTCCCAGGAACCTGAAGCTAGAAACGCATTCCACCTTCGTCCCGTTAATGTGGATGGGGGTGTGCGTGCCGTCTCTGGACTTCCTGAAGTCTACAATGAGCTCCTTGGTCTTCTTGGAGTTAAGGGCTCCAAAAACCTAAAAACTATGTCTCCTATTCTTTGACAATTCCACCCTTGCGAAAAATCTGCTGACTGTCTACCCTATCTATGCCTCTCAGAATTATATATGCTTCTATCTGGTCTCCCCTCAGCCAATGACGTTCTGGAGAAAACAATCCATGTTTGTACGACCTCATCTTTTAGCTAATCCAGGGAACATTCTGATAAATCTCTTTGATATTTTTACCCATAGAATAGGCTGTTTTTTACCAATTCTCTTTGCCCTGAAAATGGGTAATTTAAGGGTCTACACTGAATGTATTGGAAATAACTGCAGATGCTGGTATAAATCGAAGGTAGACACAAAATGCTGGAGAAACACAGCGGGAAAGGCAGCATCTCTGGTGAGAAGAAATGGGTGACGTTTCGGGTCGAGACCCTTCTTCGGACACTGAATGTATTGACTGTCCTCATTGAGATCTGTGACAGAAAATGTAACATAAGCTCATGTGTTCACTTTGATTGCTTAGCCTATAAAGATTGGCATAATGTATACATTCAGCAATCTAGTCCTGAAATCAGTCCAGACTGTTTCCGTCAATCTTTGCCACAACTTGCAGTTTACTGCAAATTGCTGTGGCCATATTCAGAGTCATAAAACTTCACTTACTCTTTCTTCAGCCCATTAAAGCATGCTGAGAAACATAAGGATTTGGCTGCATTGCAGGCATGCCCAGAGCATGTCCATTCACAGACTGCATTCATGCCCTTTTCCTTTATTACTGAGATATCCCTGCCCGCTCCTACCCTGTGCTTTTGATCATAGCATGGAAAATTTTATATTGCCCCTTTGTATTCAGAATGGGATGACTCTTGCAGGTACCTTCATCAGTCTATTTACATCCCTTTAGCTCACTTTAGTTTAGTTTAGTTTACTTTAGTTTAATTTAATTTAGTTTAGAAATACAGCACGGAAACAGCGCTGTATTTCTTCGGCCTACTGAGTCCACACCGACCAGCAATCCCTGCACACAATTGTACACTAGGGCCAATTTTTACATTTATACCAAGGTATGTACCTGATCTTCCAGTTGCCTAACACTTCAATTCCCCATCCCATTCCCATACTGATCTCTCTGTCCTTGGGTCTCCTCCATTGTCAGAGTGAGACCACACATCAATTGGATGAACGGAACCTCATATTACGCTTGGGTAGCTTACTACCCAGTGGTATAAATGTTGGACTATAATTTTAGGTTACTTCTACAAATACTCCCCTCCTTCCCTTCCTGCATTAAATGTTGGTTAACCAGTTCCACCATGCACAATAATGTATCCTTGGGATCACAGCATTCCAAAGCAACAACCAGGCAGTAAGGGAACCTTCCTGCCTGAGGTCATCTTTTGCTGGCACTGATTTGTCTTGAACTATTCTTTCTTCCAGTCACCCCCATCCTCTCCCCCTCCCCCACAACCAGATTGAAGAAGGGTCCCAACCTGAAACGTCGCCTATCCATTTTCTCCAGAGATGCTGCCTGACCCGTAGAGATACTCCAGCACTTTGGTATAAGCTTCAGGATTTAAGATCCAAGATTCAACATTAAATTTAATTGTCACATGTACCAATTAAGGAACAGTGAAATTTGAGTTACTACACAGCCACATTAAGTATAAATCAAAGTACACACAGCACATGAAATAAAGTTTAACATAAACATGCACCATAGTGGAATCAACATTCACTGTGATGGAAGGCAATAAACTTCAGTCATCTTCCTCCTTTGTTCACCCATGGTGGGGGCCGTTGCCAACGGTCCACTGTTCAAGCCCTTTGTCGGGATGATCGAAACTTCAGCGTCGGGATGGATTGGAATGGATCTCCCGAGTCGGCCGCTTCTTACTGGAGACCACTGCATCACAGCGTTAAAGTCCACAGGCCCCGCGGTCAGAGCTCCAACACTGATGATCCTCGGCAAGAGATCCCAGGCTCTGCGTTGGTAAGTCAGCGCCGCACTAGCATCTGCAGTTCCTTTTTATTACATGAATTTTATATATTCATCAAAAATGTAAAATGTTGTTTTGAACAGACCAATTAATAACCCTCACTTCCCTTTTACTCCCTCACATGCCCAACTCGTCACGGTTAGCCGCTGTTATATTGGCACCAGATCTATCAGTTGAGGATGAAATTCATAGCATCATGTTGAGGTTGGGAGAACAGTTTGTCATCTGGAACATTTTCCCTGTATTTGCTCAAATTAATGAACTCAAAACATGCAGTGAGTAAAACTAAATTCATGGCTGCATGCCCTCAATAATATATGTCTTTCCACTGGGAACTGCATTTCTTGAAAACACCTATCGATTCCATAGTCTTCATTTCAGTCTACAAATATTGCTGCTGATTCATTGGCAAAACTCATTTTATTATTAAATATGAAAGTGCACAACGGCACGGGAATGGAAGGGCTGGAAAGTAGAGAAATGTTATTGAGTGTTGGTCTGAGTTTTTTAGAGGAGTGATCTTATTAAAACATTCAAGATCCTGAGGGTGCTGCACTGGGTTGGTTAAGATGTTTTCCTGAGTGGGAGCATTTTGAACAAAGGGATCCCATTATCTTGATTCAAGATAATGGGATGGTAAAATTGAGATATTAAGAATTTATTTTCAGAGAAGGTAGTGAATCTCTGCAATTCACTATCCCAGAGAATTCTGATGGTTAGAGCTTTAGAAGTATTTAAAGCAAAGCTGATAAAATTTTGAAAGAACATGGAATTGATGGCTACGGCAATCTGGCACAGAGGGATAAATGAGTCCTGGGGTAGGTCAGCCGTGATCGTATTGAATGGTGGGAAAGACTTGAGGGACCAGGTGGCCTACTCCTGCTCCTGTTTTCATGACAAATAATGGGTGTGAGAGCATTGGTTGGAGGTTGTGTTTGCTATTCTGTTGACTTCTTGACATTAAATGTGCAGAGGTGAATATCTACAGCAGCTGATACCCTTGTACCTATTTGACATTGATGAAAAATAGATTTCACAGCAAGTGTTATATTATAAATGATTCCATGATGGGAAGGTGATTATCACTATCCTTTAGGTATGGAACATTAGAAGACTTAGGAAGTATTACAACTACAACTCTCACTTTCTTCTACAGGTGCACCATGGAAAGTATTTTATCAGGATGCATCGCAGCTTGGTTTAGGAATAGCTCCATCCAAGACTGCATGAAGCTTCAGTGAATTGTGGATGCAGCCCACGCCATCACACAAACCAACCTCTCTTCTATTGACTCCAATTATGCCTCACGCTGCCTCGGCAAATGGCTCGATTGAAATCGACTGGTCAGCATGCAACAAAAGCTTTTCACTATATCTCGGTACACATGAGAATGAACTAAACAGAAACTGAACTTAATTTTAAAAGTTGGCATTGCTGATATGTTAGTTCCACTTTGCAAATTGATTAAACTTTAACATTTTTTTTCAGTGAATGTTGCATGGAAATATATTCATACTTCAATGTCTGACAACCAGAGTACAATTTAGACGTCATGTTTTCTAATCTATTATTAACCACATCTGTATCATTGTTTCTTCTGTGTTCCAGCCTTTGTATAAAAGTAACAGTGAACCCATTGTAGGTTGAATGGAAATTTTGAAAGGAATGCGCGTCCACATTTGCTGCCGCCTTGAGATTCCACGACATGGTATTATTGCCTTCAATTATTGTCATTAAACTTGTTATGTAGCCGCATCAGTACATTGTAATATGCTTGCAATTTTACTGCAGGTTGTGGGTCTTACTGGAAAACTCGCGTTTATTGTCCGTCACTAATTATCCCTGAGTTGTGATCAGTTGTTTTCTTGAACCACTGCAGGACTTTTGCGTTGTTGAAGGTGTTTCCACAGTGTTGTTGTTTGGGCAGTCCCAGGAATTAGATCCAAAGATGATGAAGGAATGACAATATATATCCAAGTCAGGATGGTGCGTATGGAGGGCAATCTGCAGATGGTGGTGACCCCATGAGCCTGCTGCTTGTGGGGGCCACCTTGCCTCTCCTGCGATTATCCTCTTCGTGCTGAGAATCCAATGATTTCAATAATTTAGACAAAAAAAGCTGGAGTAACTCAGCGGAACAAAGTTACTACAGTTTTTGTGTCTATCTTTGGTTTAAACCAGCATCCGCAGTTCCTTCCTACCCATTTCAATAATATAATACATTGTGTATCATGACGACAGGTATTTGTAAAATAGCAAGCAGGGAGACAAATGCTAACTTCTTACATCATAAGTGAAAGCTGTTTATTAAGATCATGTCGATACAAAATGCTGGAGTAACTCAGCGGGTCAGGCAGCATCTCAGGAGAGAAGGAATGGGTGACGTTTCGGTCGAGGCCCTTCCTCAGACTGATGCCGGGGGAGGGGGCGGGACAAAGATAGAATGTAGTCGGAGAAAGTAAGACTGGTGGGAGAATTCTGGTGGGAGGGGATAAAGAGAGAACGCTAGGGCTATCTGAAGATAGAGAAGTCAATGTTCATACCGCTAGGGTGTAAACTACCCAAGTGAAATATGAAGTGCAGTACTTCCAATTTGCGCTGGGCCTCATTCTGACAATGAAGGAGGCCCAGGACAGAAAGGTCAGATTGGGATAGGAGGGGGATTTGAAATGCTGAGCCACCAGGAGATCTGGAAGGTTATGACGAACTGAGCGAATAGCGAAACAAACGCCGAGCTTATGCTTGGTCTCGCCGATGTAGAGAAGTTGGCACCTGGAACAGCAGATACAATGGATGAGGTTGGAGGAGGTGCAAGTGAACTTCTGTCTTAACCTACCGAATCCCATTTTCCTGTTTTCTCCCCATAACCCCTGACACCCATTTTAATCAAGAACATATCTATCTCTGTCTTAAAAATATCCACTGACTTGGCCTCAACTTATGCCGGTTGAGCCAACTCAGCAATTCACTATATCTTGCAACTGATCCCAGCAGACATGACAATTCATAGCAATTGCTAATTTAGGCAACAGTCTCTCGGATTTTGTAAGAGGGATTTTTGAAGGACAGTTAGCTGGCGACAACTTTGGCATGTCCATTGCTACCAATGTTGATGCTGGGTGGTCCATTAGATTTGCAACCTTTCTGCTAAACTTAAGATTAGTTTAGAGATACAACCTCTAAACAGTCACTTCGGCCTACCGAGTCCACACCAACCAGCGATTCCCACAAATGAACACTATTCAACACATACTGGGGACAATTTACATTTATACCAAGCGAAGTAACCTACAAACCTGTACATCTTTCGATTGTGGGAGAAAACCGGACTTCACTGGACGCCAAGTCTTTTCAGTGAAAGACTATATGAAATAGTGGACTTGCTGTTCTCTTACCATTTAATTGTCTTTCTGCAATTACGTTGAACTAATTACACGTGCTAGGGACAATTTACACATGCGCCAACCATTGGCGTGTGGGAGGAAAACGAAGATCTCGGAGGAGACCTACGTGATCATGGGGAGAATGTACAACCACTGTACAGAGAATCACAGAGAAGTCAGGATTGAATCCCAGGTCTCTGGCCCTGCAAGCCTGTAAGGCAATAGCTCTACTGCTGCACCACCGTGCAACCCTTTAACACAGGATCAACAATGTGGTGAAGCTAGCAGAGCTGCAGCTGAGACATCAGCTCATTCCTGATCTTGGTTCATGTGGAGTTTTTACATTATCCCTGTTGTAAATTGCTCATTCTCAGCTTCACTGAGTCAAGCACTTGAGCATCTAAACTTTATTTTGCCAAAACACAATTACAGTTCAACTACTGTACCTAACCACCATGGGTTCGATCCTCGGATATGCCTGATCAAGCCCTCTAGGCCTCGCTCAAACAGAGACACTCCAGAAGGTCACGCAGTCCCAAGTATTCTCCCAGAAGGTCGACGCAGGACCTCGTGGCAGCGGACTTTTATAGGTCCCCGGACCTCGAGGGGCCGAACCGCATGGGGGTGGTCTCTTTACAATCCAATTACAGATATCGATACATGACAGATATTTCTCTAACCCAATAATACAGTGGCTAATACATTGTATTCAAACAGTGTTTCTCAAAGGAAACAAACATCGCATCATTTGCCCTGATATGCAAGAAAACCAGACAAGGCTCAATACATAATCCAATCAACATTCAGCAAAGTAAAGCTTTGCAACATTATTTACAATTATTTACAAAGTGTATGTCTGGTTTGCATTCATCCAATCTATTCTATGCATTTTGCACCTGATTGTCAGGGTGTTCCCATTCTCTTCCTGAAGCTCTGATCTAGGCGCTAGACAGTCACCATTCTGCAGCTTGTCCCATTTCTACAGAAAGCACTTTTAAATTGACCAAATGGCCTCGCCGCCCTGAAGCCTTTACTTAATTTAGGGTCCTGGCCTCCCCAATATGACCTGGATTAACATTGTGACCACATGATTTCTAGGAAAAAACTGCAGATGCTGGTTGAAATCAAAGTAGACATAAAATGCTAGAGTAACTCAGCAGGACAGGCAGCACCGCCAGAGAGAAGGAACGGGTGATGTTTCTCCAGCATTTTGTGTCTACCATATGATTGCTTCTGGATTAAAAAATCAGAGGTACTTGGGAGTGCTTGTGCAGAATTCCCAAAAGGTTATTTTGCAAGTTGAAACAATAGTAAGGAATGCAAATGCAATGTTAGCATTTATTTCAAGAGGACTAGAATATAAAGACAGGGGTGTAATGCTGAGGTTCAATAAGGGTCAATAAGGCAATGGTCAGACTGCATTTGGAGTATTGTGCGCAGTTTTAGGATCCATATCTGAGGGAAGATGTGCTGACATTGGAGAGGGGCCAAAGGAAAATTACAAGAATGAACCAGGGATGATTGGGTTAACATATGACGAGCATTTTATGGCACTGAGCCTGAACTCCCTGGTGTTTAGAAGGATGAGAGCTGACTTATTTGAATCTTACCTAATAGTGAAAGGCCTGGCTAGAGTGATGTGAAGAGAATGTTTCCACTAGTGGGTCAGTCCAGGACCAGAGGGCACAGCTTCAGGATAAAAAGATGTATCTATGGAAAGTAGATGTGGAGGAATTTATTTAGCCAGTGGGTAGTGTGGAATTCATTGCTATAGATGGCTGTGGATGCCAGGTCATTGAGTAGGTATGTTACAAAACTTACCTTCAGTGGTGCTGCAGTTCTGCCGCTACCCGTGTGCGCGACCTTGGCGCCTTTGAGAGGGGGGCGGGTTTAAAATGTGATTTTCTGCAGCCTGTTCAAATCGATCTCTGTCAGGCTGTTTAGTTGCTAAAGCAAAATCGCTTTGACTGCCGTTTTATTACATTTATTAAAATGAGCGCTGGATAATTTAATTGTTAGATTAATTAAAAATCATCTTCTAGAGCCGTGAATGCCGACAACGGGACGGATCTCATGTAGGGGACAAGGCAAGGTAAGCTGTTTATTTTTACATTAAAAAGTACTTCTTAAGATGCTTTTAATCAAAATTTTAAGTTGCGAGAAGGTGACTTGGAGCCCATCCGAACCGGGAGTATTTTTCCTGTCGACATGGGGTTCAAATTCACTGGAACCGCAACGTTCCATACCAGCGCGTTCCACAAAATCCCACTCGCAAGATGATTTAAATGCCCATTAATTTACAGCAATTAAACACTAAATTCCTTCCATTTATCCTATAAATTCATGAAAATGAGATTTTAAAATCATGTAATATTGTAAATTCTTGTATGAATGTTATTTGGACATTTAGGCTATTTAAAAATGTAAATCTTTTCTTAATAAAATGGATATATGTTTAGATCTAGTAATTGAATTTTGGAATTAGTTACAATTAGCTACAACTAACGAATGATACCCTTTAATTTCAGGTCATCCAAGTAAGATTGTTTAATATTTGTTTCAGAATGCTTCAATCTATAATAACTGAAAATTTATTTCTACCTTTTTTAATACTGAAGATATGAAAGTGAATTAGGTGTCAAATTAAACTTATTTTTATGCTTATCTGATGGGATAAATTGCAGAGATCTTTAAAATCTCAAAATTTTGTAACATTGCTACATTGAGGGTTTTTTTTAGCGGAGATTGACAGATTCTTGATTAGCAAGGGTGTCAAAGGTTATCGGGAGAAGACCGGAGAATGAGGTTGAGAGGGAAAGATAGATCAGTCATGATTGAATGGCATAATTTGCCACTGTAAATTTTCCCAAGTGTGTTGAGGTGAGCAGTGGAATCTGGGAGAAATTTATGAGATTATGGTCAGAATAAAATAGATTAAGATAGGATTAGTGTGAAAAAATGGTTGATGGTCGATGCGGTGTCAGTTGGCTGAAGGTACAGTTATGTGTCTCTTTTTCGCCATTTCTAGCAATGTTACAAAATTTTGAGATTTTAAAAATCAAGTCTGTAATTTATCCCATCAGATAAAGCATAAAATTTAATTTGACACCTAATTCACTTTCATATCTTCAGTATTAAAAAAGTTATGGTCATTTTCATACTCGGAAATTAGCATCTTGTTCCCTATTGCTTTTCCATTGACTTAACACAAAAGCTGTGATTGAGGACAGTCAAAAGCCCATAACTTTCTTAAAAATTAAGAGAACTGATAGAAATTTTCAGTTATTATAGATTAAAGCATTCTGAAACAAATATCAAACAATCTTACTTAGGTGACTTGAAATTAATGCATATAATTAGTTAGTTACCTAATTGTAGATAATTACAAAATTCAATTACTATATCTAAACATCTATCAATTTCTCAAGAATAAATTAACATTTTTAAATAGCCAAAGTGTGCAAATAACATTCACACAAGAATTCACAATGTAACATAATTTTTAAATCTCATTGTCATGGATTTATAGGCCAAATGGAAGGAATTTAATGTTTAATACCTGTAAATTAATGGCCATTTAAATCATCTTGGGAGTGGGTTTTTCTGGAACGCGATCATTTGGAACGTTGCGGTTGTGGTGAATTTGGACCCGTATCGGCATGAAAAATACTGCCGGTTCGTATGGGGAAAAAAAATCACCGTTTCGCAACTTAAAATGTGAACTAAAGGCATCTTAAAGACCACTTTTATACATAAAATAAACGGCTTTCGTTTACCTCTCCCGTACCTGAAATCCGTCCCCGTTGTCGGCGTTGACGGCTTTAGAAGCTGATTTTAAAATTACTCCAGCACTGAACTTGTCGGGCAATTAAAAAAAATGCACAGAACGCCCGTCGGAACGATTCTTCAGCAAAAGCTTGCACTCCAACGAAATATAATCCAGGACAAGGTAGGAAAAAAACGCGTTTTAACCCCCCACCCTCAAAGGTGCTGAAATCACACACTTGGCCAGTGGCAGAATTGCAGCGCCGCTGAAGGTAAGTATTGTAACATACCTACCATTTCTATGACAATTTACTATACAACTGATTGGATTTCTGCTGAGTCAACGTCAGATTAGTTCAAATGTTGGATTTCCTGCCCTAAAGGGCATTATTGAATCGGATGGGCAGTTATTTCAGTCCCAAAACTGCTCCATTAATACCAGTTCATTTTTTTAATTCCACATTATTAATTGAATTGAATTACCTTGATTACCAATGTGGGAATTGAATGTGCATCTGTAGATTACTAATCCAGGTTTCTGGGTTAATAACCCGTGCTTGTAATTGACCCACTACACACCACTGTACCCTTTTGTTTGGAGTACAGTTGATATGTTTTCTGTAGCACAGAAATGACTCTGTTTCCAAAAATCACCTTCTTGGCTTTAAAGTAATCAGCATTGGGAATGTGGATTATGATTAGGGCAAAAGTCCAAAATTGAATTTAATTCAGTCAACTTTATTTTGAAATAGATTAACAATATTCTGGCATATCGTGTGATTCCATTTTTATTGCTGATGGGAATAAAATCAATGGTGCTTAAAAATAAATAATGGAAAGTAAGGTAGGTTACATTTGATTCTACTGGGGTCTCTCTACTCTTTTCAAAACTCAATTTGAGAAACTACAAGGATCGGCTGACATGTGGGAAAATTCCCTTTTTGCTACTGAGAAAATGTAATTCAATGCCTTAATAATTAAAGTCTCAAGAACATTGAACTTGTCACAAAGTGAAATTAAATATAATTCCATTAACCAGGTATTTGGAATATCTTGACATTGCTGCAGAAATCAAACTTTTCAGATTAAACCACAAAGGTAGTAAATTTAATTCTGAGATGGAATAAATGAGGTACTTTTATGATGCCTTCAGTATAACACAAGGAGGGGCATTATAGCTCAGAATTAATGCAACATGTAAAGATTATAACAAACAGATACAAAAGGAAAGTTCCTACATACAATGAGAATTTGTTTGATAGCAAAAAGGATGCAAGGATAGATTAGTTTGTATAGTTTCTTTGCCTTGGGCCATCTCATTGCAGCATTAACATTACCATTTGGGTGGCACAGTGGTGCAACAATAGAGTTGCTGCCTTACAGTGCCAGCGACCAATGGTTCGATCCTGACCAGGGTGTTGTCTGTACAAGGTTTGTACATTCTCCCTGTAACTGTGTGGATTTTCCCTGGGTGTTCCAGTTTCCTCCCACATTCCAAAAACTTGCAGGTTTGTAGGTTAATTGACTTCTCTAAATCGTCCCTAGTCGTTAGGATAGAACTAGTGTACGGGTGATTGCTGGTCAGCGTGGATTCGATGGGTAGACCGGCCTATTTCCATACTGTATCTTTAAATTAACCTGAAATAAACTAATGTAAGTGAACATTACAGCTAATTTTGACCACAGTAAAGTTGCAGAGACAGCATTGTGGTAACTAACCTGTTAATCTGTTGTAACGGTATTGACTTAATCATTCATTTTGGATTATAAGCATGTACATCTTGTTCCTATCTTTTGAAACAAACTTTAAGTAGTTTGCATTGTTTCTTCATGTCATTATTGTGGATTTGTTTAAGAAAATCAAAGAAAAATCGTAGAGGCTGGAAATATACCCAGAGAGTGCGGGAAATATCCATAAGGTAAGGTGGCATCTGTGGAAGGAGAAATAGAGTTAACATTTCAGGTAAAAGTCCCTTTGTCAAATTAAATTATGACTTGGCTTAGTAAGGGGAGAGCAAGTCATAGGGTCATTGAGTCACACAGCACAGAAACAAGCCCTTCGGTTGAACTTGCTTTTGCCAACCAAGATGCCCCAACTATGCTATTCCCACCTACCTGCATTTGGCGCATGTACCACTAAACCTTTCCTATCCATGTACTTGCCCAAATATCTTTTAAATGTTATAGTACCTGACTCAACTACCTCATCCAACAGATCTTTCCATATTCCCACGACTCGCTGTGAAAAAAATTGTGCCTCCTATTAAATCTTTTCCTACTCACCTTAAATTTATATCCTTGGGTTCTTGGTTAACCTACTGTGGGTAAGATAACCTGTGCATTCATCTTATTTATACCCCTCATAATCTTATACAGCTCTATATGATCACCCCCTCAGACTCCTGCACTCCAAGGAGTAAAGTTAGCCTGCCCAACTTCTCCTTATAGCTCGTGTCTTCAAGTCCTGGCTATATCCTCATATTTTCTCTGCACTCTTTCCACCTTAATGACATCCTCTCTATTGCAGTGTAATCATTGGTGAACACAACACTCTAAGTGTGGCTTCACCAATGTCTTGTATAACTGTACTGTGCTGCTTCTTCCTGCCTACAGGCAGCAACTAAAGAGCGCACCCCCAGAGGTGAGGACTGTACAGAGCTGGTGTGGGAGAGGGTGGGGGGGGGGGGGGGGGTCAGAGGAACAACTACAGGACTGTTTGGAATCTGTAGACTGGGCAATGTTCAGGGACTCGGCAATGGACCTGAATTAATTTGCCACAGTCGTTACAGACTTCGTAAAGAAATGTGTGGAGGACTGCATCCCAGCAAAAACCTTCCGAGTGTTTCCTAACCAGAAGCCTTGGATGAACCATGAGATCCGCATTCTTCTGAAGACCAGATCCTGGGCACTCAGGTCTGGAGATCCAGAGGTCTACAATGTCCAGATACAACCTTGGTAAGGCCATCAAAAAGGCCAAAAGGGACTTCTGCATGAAGCTGGAGGGTGAGACGGATGTTCGACAACTGTGGCGGGGCTTGAATGCAATCACCTCCTACAAGGCAAAATCAAGATGCAGCTCAAATGTTAGCGAAGCATCACTCCCTGGCGAGCTCAATGCGTTTTAGCCATGCTTTGATAGGGAGAACACTGATGTGCCTTCTCTTTATTTATTTATGTATTTATTTATTTATATTTGAAGCAATGTACATACATAATAATCATGGTATATAACATAATACATTTCATGTACAACTTCTTTTTTTTAGATAGAAAAGAAAGAATGAAAAAAGAGAAGCTTGAGGCTAGTAGTGATGTGTAGGGCGCAATAATTGACGATTAATGATTGATATTTAGATAAATAGACTGCGTCCTTAGAAGTGTCGGGGGAAAAAAAGCGCAAAAATAAAAGGGTGTTAAGAAAAGAAAGAAAATAAGATGAAAATGCAAAAAAGATAGAACTAAACAGAAAAGAAAGGGGAAGTGCCTAATTCGTAACGTTACACACCCCTCACCTAGTTCTAAAACGGTTACTTTCCAGGGTTATGTTGCACCATATGACACCTGTAATAAATCAATGAAAGGCGACCATATCTTGAAGAATTGTTCTGGTTTTCCTGCTAGAGCAAGTCTCATTTCCTCAAGATGTAATATTTCCGACATATTTGTAATCCACATTTTAAACGTTGGGATAGGTGCATGTTTCCAGAATTTAAGTACATGTTTTTTTGCCGTTATCAAACCATAGTTGAGGAAACATCTTTGAAATGACGTTAGCTCAGAACAGGCTTCCATTGTTCCGAAATAATCAAATCTATATTTGGGTCCAGTCTTATTTTAAATAGTTTTGAAAAGGTTTCAAAAATTTCCTTCCAAAATTTCTGAGGTTTTACACAGGAGACAAATGAATGTGCTGTTGTTGCTTCTTGAGTTAGACATTTATCACAGATGGAGGAGACATTTGGAAAAATGTTATTTAGTTTTGTTTTTGAGTAATATAATCTATGTACAATTTTAAATTGCTTCAGGGTGTGTCTGACATTAATCAAACATTTGTGTACATATAACAATAATCTTCCCATCTGTCCTTAGGGATTTCTATAGCCAGTTCTTGTTCCCACAATCTTCTTATACCATATGTAGAAGGTATATCTATATTTAAAATAGTATTATAGAAATATGATGTTAAATTATCCAATTCTGCCTGTCTGTTCATGCCTTGTACTCACTCTATACTCATGACTGCTTAGCCGGACATAGTGCAAACTCCATCATCAAGTTCGCTGATGACACCACTATTGTGGAATTTATCACTGATGAGGAGGAGTCAGGGTATAGAAGTGAGATCGGCCGATTGACCAAATGGTGCCAGCACAATAACCTGGCTCTCAACACCAGCAAAACCAAGTAATTGATTGTGGATTTCAGAAGGAGTAGGATGGGGACTCACAGTCCCGTTTATATCAATGATGGTGGAAAGGGTCACAAACTTCACATTTCTGGGCGTGCATATTTCCGAAGATCTCTCCTGATCCCAGAACACTGATGCAATCATAAAGAAAGCACATCTGCGCCTCTACTTCCTGAGAAGGTTACAGAGGTATGTCAAGGAGGACTCTCTCGAACTTCTACAGGTGCACAGCATGCTGACCGGTTGCATCATGGCTTGGTACGGCAACCTGAGCGTCCAGGAGCGGAAAAGGCCGCAAAACGTTGTAAACACTGCCCAGTCCATCATCGGCTGTGACCTCCCTACCATCAAGGGGATCTATCGCAGGTGCTGCCTCAAAAAGGGGGATGTGCAGAGACCCAGATCTGAGAGCTTAGTAACCAGCTTGGAGGGAATTAAATGCTCCCACACCATCCAGGTCACTCACACATCTCTCTGCTGCCATCAGGTAGAAGTTACAGGAGCATGAAATCTGCAACATCCAAGTTCAGGAACAGCTCTTCCAGACAGCCATCAGACTATTAAACACAACTTCAAACAAACTCTGAACTATAACAGCCTATTGCACTTTATCTGTTTATTTATGTGTGTATGGATATATTCTATGGTATATGGTCACACTGATCTGATCTGATCTGTATTTATGCCTACAATATTCTGTTGTGCTGCAGCAAGCAAGTATTTCATTGTCCTATCTGTGACACATGACAATAAAATTACATGACTTGACTTGACTTACCATAACATTTCAACTTCTATACTCAATTTCTTTCTGATGAAAGTAAATGTACCATAATCCCTCTTGACTACCCTATCTGCATGTGACACCATTTTCAGGGAACTATGTACCTGCACTCCTAGATCACTCTGCTCGACAACACTCACAGGGTCCTACCATTCACTGCAAAGGTCCTGGTGACACATGTTTGGGTCCTAGCACAAACAGTTGACAAAGGGTCATGGGAAGATGAGGATAATTGTTTTTCCCCTTAGATCATTGCTAACAATGTGGAACGTGCTCTCTATGTCAGAAATTAATACAGATTCAACCAGATAAAGAACTGGTAAAATGATTGAAAGGGAAAATCTACAAGGTCTGTGAGGAAAGGATGGCTCAGTGAGACTGTCAGTAGCATTTCAAAGATCTTCTCAAAACATGTTGATCTAAATAATCTCCTTCTGTGTTTATCTGCAAAAGAAAATCTTCCATCATTTCATTCTCCTATTACATTAAACCTGTGCCTTTGGGTTAACGATCATAGTGCTAATGGCATGTTTTTAACACAATAAACACTTTCAGGATTCTGCAAACCTCTAAATCTCTCCTAACTTTTGTTTCTTGACAGAAAAGCATTCGTTTACACAATCTCTGCACATAAATGACATAGTTCATTCTTTGTACAATTCAAGTAAATATTTCCAATATTGCTTTAAGCAATATGATACATGCATGCATTGCAAGGTGCATTATTTTAGTACATTTACTGCTAGAGGATATCTCAAGGTGCTTAACAAGGTATCAAATAGCTCTTATTCAGACACCAGCAAAAAGGAGTTATAATAGGATAGATGATCAAAAGCTTGATCGAGAAATTTCAAGGAACATCATAAGGAGATGGAGTTAAAATTCTTGTGAAAGGGTTGCAGAAATTGAAGCCCTGGCAGCTGAGGGTAATTTATTATTCCAAAAGATTAGAATAACGAAGAGATCAAAGCCTTATTACGCAAGAGGCAATTACGGAGATAGTGATGGAGGAGAGGAATTTGATAAGGATGTTGAGATTTTGTGAACTCATTAATTATTGAACTGGGAGCTAAAGCACCAGCAAAGGGGTGGTAGGTGAATGGAGCATTTTGGTCTATCTAAAATTCACTTGTCAGCACCTTAAAATGCTATTGCTCCATTGGCAGCATTCTAGCTTCCAATTTAATAATTCCTCAGTTCAAAAAATCTCAACATCCTGAGAACTGGATGTAGATGTCGTTCTTTTGCTACTACAGTCCATCTGTGAAGGTCTCCCACAGTGCTACTGGGAAGGGAATTCCAGGATTTCAAATTAGTGATGATGATGAAGGAGCAACAACACCTTTACAAGCCATTATAATGTGCAACTATGGGAAGCAACTATAGGAAGTGGTGTTCTCGTGTAGCTTGTTTTGGTCCAAGCAGTTAGTAGTGATTACGTATTTGGGAAATTCATAAATTCATAAGTTCAAAAGTGGAAGGAGCAGAATTAGGTCATTTGACCCATCAAGTCTACTCCACCATAACTGCTCTTTCCCTCTCAACACAATCTTCTGCCTTATCCCCATGACTTCTGACACCGGTACTAATTGTGAATCTATTTATCTCCACTTTAAAAATACCCACTGACTATATAACTAGAGTATATGTGACCAGTGAAGTATAATAGTAAGATTAAACGAGAACTTACCAGTTTGAAGTTTGATCTGTATTTTATGAGGAGTTACGATGAGGGATTACGTGAAGAAGCCCACCCCAGCACGCATTGCGGCATACTTCAAAGCAGCGGTGTGGAATCACAGATAGACACAAGATTTGAAGTAACATAGTAAAGAATACAGAGACATCAATTATCAGTTTGATCCATGTAATGAGGGTGGGAGCGGAGGGCACGTAATCCCTCATCGTAACTCCTCATAAAATACAGATCAAACTTCAAACTGGTAAGTTCTCGTTTAATCTTAATATTTTACTTCGGAGTCACGTGAGTGACTACGTGAAGATTTCAAAGCTTCTGTGATTTCAAACCGTGTAACAGCTTTATATCACTCGCTGCCGAAGCCTTTGAGGGAGGAAGCGTGTTATCATAATGAACCAATGAATCTGTTTATAGAAAAACAATGGTATTTTTACAATAACACTGAAGAATTTTAAATGCTCCCCTTGGCTAATTTAAAATATTTGCAGATCGGAATCTTCCCTGCAAATAAAACAGGTTTTGTCAACAGTTTATAATAAATTATTTCTCTGAACGTTTACCCCCACCATTCTGCTGTAGTCAGGATGTGGTTTACAGGCACGTCCATTCTTTTGCCGTTGACGTGGAAGCTTGTCCTGGAATGAAAAACTTTGTACATGTTAGTTTTATCCCAGGAGCTTTAATACCTGCTTGAGCCATCTCAAAAAAGGCTTGTTACCCGACCACAAGGTTTTTTGTGACCAACCCACAAGGCTTTTCATCTCCCTCGAATAATTAGGTTGTGTCTATGTAAGGTAATAGGGTCATGGCACATTACCGTGTTTCTTGGCGGGTAAGTCCGGGTTTTATGACTGGATAAGGTGTTCCTGGCTTGGTTTGACCATTCCCTGGACAATGATAGAGATCTGGTCTGAAGCTATGAGCATGGTGTCCAGTAGTAAATAGGAGTAGTGACTGGAACCTCTGTGCTGCTCCGTGTACCTTCAACAATGTGTTTAGTGCATAGAAGGTTCAGGTTTAGGGGTCTGGCTGGTGGGTATCCCCTGAAGTATGGTTAACCACTGTGACATCCCATATATGGGTGTACCTGGTCTAGGGGTTTAGAGTTTTAATACCCTTCAAATTTACCACCAGCCAGTGACCCCATGGCCTGTTGTCCTGTAGCTGTTTTGAAACAACAGGCAGGGCAATTCTAGCTGTGTTGATGGTACTGTAGCCGAATCCTTCATCGTAATGAAGGTTCTCCAGGAATTCCAGTTCGTAGTAACTGTATCGGATGAGTAGGTTCTCCCTGTATCCTTGCAGTACTTCTCTTGATGCTGGACAAGTGTTGTAGTCCAGTGGATGTTCAAAAGGATGCTGACATGGTGTCGATTGTTCAGTATAACAATCCCAGTCCCAGAGGCTTGCGCAGAATCTGCAGCTCAGGAGCTTATTTTTTCCCATGGCACAGTTGACTTGTGCCCGGCTCCGTCTGGGTACTGGGAAATACCATCCAAGTTCCAACAACCATGTCATGGCGTAAGTGAAACAATGGCTGCGTAAGTCCGTCAGGTACTGTCAAATACCTGAAGCAGAATCCTTTTGTACTGTGCGTTGTTCTCGATTGGTGAGGCAGAAGGGAAAAAATACATAGAATTAATTTCACCAATGCAGCGTGAACGCATTTGTCTATCAATATTATAAATACATTCTTGAATGACAACATGACCTATAGGTCAGAAAAGTTAATATATATAGCTGACGAGCTTTCTGCTGGAACTATCTGTCCCAGAGAATTTTTTTAAGGAGGATTCCACTGCCCCAGGGTCTGGTTTTCCCCGCGACAAACATAGGACATCCCCGAACACCTGGTGATATAGCATTGATGCAAATAATCGATATCAGATTCACATTCCATTTTAATTGTCATTGTCAGTGTGCAGTACAGAGACAATGAAATGCATTAATATCTGTTGCATCATATAGCTTGATAGTTTTGTTAAAACATTATATGAAAACATCTAATTGATGTTGTCCTTAATATTATGTGACCTGGTGTCTGTCACTGTATTTTGCTTACCGGGCAGGTAAGTTGTTGATAGTCAAATACCTCTATGGATATACCATTGCCAAATTGTTCTGACCAACTTGTCATATGATACCGACTTTATGCTGCCATATGGTTAATATAGGCCACCTCCATAGTGTAGTCTATTTATACCCATACATGCAAGTGCTTAAAACTCATAAATTTCACCCGAACATTTTTTAGATAATTAATGCCCAGTATAAGTGGTAACCCCACCACTGTCTTTCTGATATTACTTCAGTGGGTAACTTCATGAGATGCTCAATGACAACCTATATGTTGTTTTTGATACTAACATGTGAATCATGTAGACAGAAATGGTACCATTTTTTTCCCAATTACTGTGTTATTTGTCGAGTAGTTGGTAGTTTGACCATTAATTTGTTGCTTGTTTGTGCCAATTCAACTATGTTGTCTCTTGGCAACATTATAGTTACGTGGACTGAATTAATATGAAAGCCAAGATAGTCCAAGAAAGCGCTCTATATGCTGGTAGGAACCAGACCCACCTACCTCCATGGTTATTGGCGGTTTTGTGTTTTCTGTTTTCTGAGTGCTTTTGTTCTGAGGACGTGTTGGCGACGTTGGGGGGAGGCGTATTTTCCAGGGGGTCCGCGGCGGGCCCTGATCTAAAAGATCTTTGGGGATAGTGCGGCCCCAAGCGTTCACCAGTCCCATATTCTAGACATCGACTGGTGGATGCCGTGAGGTGCTGCTGCTTGGGTATCGGAAGTCGTGGTTTGCTCGTCCCGGGGCCTGCCCTCATGATGCCGAAGGTTTTTGATGCCTCTTCCATCTTCTTCAGCTTTTTGTTCCGATCTCTCCCAAATAGCAGTGAGTCTGCCTCCGCAGCTGGGGCTTTGCTCAAGCCTGCAAATTTTGAGATTGAGGGCACGTGTTATATTTCCCTTCGGAGATTGTTTAGTTCGAATTGTGTGGTACACCTTAATACCAACACTTTCTGGTGGTATGTGTTCATCTCGTTATCTCCACAAAACGAGCAAAGACTGTGATAGCTGACGTCAGGAGCCTTCGGATCCGCTGTAGCTTGAGTTTTTATGCCCGCATAAGGGCCCCCACAATCGCAGATTTTGCTGTTTGAGGTTTATTCCCCTTAAGGGCCTCACAGTTCTCTGGTGCTGTATATTCTTGCAGCTCCTCGGCGAGCACCTTTTTTAGTAGAGTTTTGTGCTGGCTGCCATTGTTTTGGCTCCGGCGGTGCTCCAGCCCGTGGGTTTGCTACGAAGCGGTCCACCATACCCAACAGCTGTTCCTGATCCTGTACCTCATGCATACTCCCGATTTTGTCCGCCTGCCCCATTTGCAGACCAGCCCTGCCCTGGTCACCAATGCTAGCCTCCTGCTCCAACCCGTGGTATGAGGGTAGCAAAGGGCAGTGCCTGACACGACACTATGGAGGAGGTGCCTGTCCTGTCTCGCCGGGAGCGCTGCTGTTCCCGGTGGACCTTCTCCTCCAGGAGCTGCTAAGTGCAGCTCAGGCGGCTGTCTCTCTTCTGCTTTGGTGGAGACATGTCCCCCTCCGACGAGTCGGAGACGACCGGCCGTTTGGCTTCCTGGCCGCATTCCCAGTCCGCCGTGCAGGCTCTGGCGAGACTGGCTTGGCTCGGTCTCAGGGATAGCGAAAAACGCTCTGCGAGCGACGCTGCCGCCGGTTGCTGCCCCGCTGGTAGAGTTGGAGCGGGGCAGTTTCTCTTTGCGAGTTTTTGCGTTGTGTTCCTGAAATCTGTAATAAAACACAACTGCAAACTCACCTTTGCAATGCCCAAGAGCCGCTCCTGCAGCTCAGGCCGCTGTCTCTCCCCCTCCTGGGTGGAGAGACGTCCCAGTCCGATGTCGGCTCCACCGCCCGGTTTTACACACATCCAGCCCGCTGCTCAGGCGCTAGCGGGCTGGCTCGGTCGCGGTGTCGGGTTTGCGGACCGCCCGCTAAGCGGTCCTACCGCCTGTTGCTGCCCAATGACGTTTCCTCCGTCGAGCGGGCAGGTGCAGCATTTTCCCCAGCCCGCAGCTGATGCTGACGGGCTTGGTGCAGTGTCGGGAGCGGCCCGTTGATTAGCGGTCCTTGCTCTCTCTCTCTCTCTGCACTCGGGCTGCTGCTCACCTGCACTCGGGCTGCAGCGCACTCACGCCAGCACTGCACAGTGGGTCCCCTTACCGGCTCCGCAAAAGTCGGAAGCCTCCTCCCGCCCGCCTGCCTGCCTCACCTGGACAGTACTCGAGAGCGAGCGAGGACTGAGAGGAACCTCCACGCAGTGCTAGCGTCGTCTTCCTGCGCTCTGTTGATGTCGCCCCTGTGGAGAGTTACCGGCACCGGCACAGCTCCCATCCATGGTCCGCCGGTGAGTGCGGTCCTGGTAGCGTCTTTCCTCCCCTCCCGACAACGGAAAAAACTCCTCCCGGAGTCCAAGGGGGCCGCTTGCATGCCCTGCGGGGAACAAGCAGACGCAAAGGGGCTGTAAAAATAAAGGTAACTACTTACCTAAACTTAGTTTTTCTCGTTTCTGCGGGAGCCCTGTCTCCCGCCTGCCGCTGTTGCCTGCTGAAACGTAATGCCGCAATGCGTGCTGGGGCGGGCTTCTTCACGTAGTCACTCACGTGACTCCGAAGTAAAATGACCTATATTAGTCACCATTGAAGTATGATGGAAAATAAGTTGCTGCAGTGCAAGTTGTCGATGATACTGCATTCAGGATACTCTGGTTATGGAAATATTCAAAATTCAGGGAAGAAGGAGTACCAGTCATAAAAGGTCCTTTGTCCTTAATGGTGTCAACTGGAATTGGCATGATTGGCCTATAGTGCTGTAAACTTTTGGCATCTCTCTCTGCAAAATTGGAGTTATTGTTTTGGGGCAGAACAAAGGATTACACACTTCTGCAAATTGGATGATTACTTACAAACTTGTTGATAATGTTTGCTAGTGATAATATGGTCCGGACTAAGAAGTGTGGGTGTCTGGAAGGAGTAAAACTTTGGCTTTAATCAGTTGTACAGAGTGTCTAAAATTGTAATCCACTGCATTTGCTCAGCTCTGCATGTACTAGAGATTTTGTACGGATCTGAATCTCAGCAGGGACTACAGCCAGCACAGAGAGCTAGAAGCAACTGGAAAATTGTAATTTGGCTTCAGCTAAGCAGGGATCTTTTGGTACTAGTCAATAGTCACTCTTGAGGTTTACTGTAGCTGTTCAACACACAATTGTATTGGTAAAGGTCAATGTTATGGTGAGAGAAGACTCCATTTGCACAAAAACTACTGTCATTCTAGACCAATGGATCAGAATATTATTTTAATAAGGAGCCTTGTTAGGGGAGAGGGGTGGAGGGGTACACAGTTCAAATGCATACTATGCTAATTAATTGTAAGTATTACTGCAATAATGCATGTGATTTGAACAGCACTTCTAAAATATTAGCTTAAATTGTAAAAATTGTTGCATTTCCTCCTCAATGGATGGCCTACAATGCAAACAAGGTTCCAGATCCTACCCCGGAAAATGCAGCTTGTTGACATCATCCATCGATGGAATAGCTGTGTAATGAAATATAGGGCACTGAAAACCATGGACCTTCATGGCCCTGCCATCTCTTCCAGATTTTCTTATCTTTTCAAAGCACCATGTTTAATTTGCCTCCAAGTGCAAATCCTGGATGTTTGACTTCACAGATGACTTGTCTGAAGTTCCTTGGCATTTCCTTGTTCAGAGTTCCTTGGCATTCACTGTCTGAATCTGCTAAAATGGTGCTTCACTTCTTACTTGCAAATGTTAGTTTTGGTTTAGAAATACAGCGCAGAAACATGCCCTTTGGCCCACCGAGTCCTCACCGACCAGTGATCCCAGCAACTTGACACTATCCGACATATACTAGGGCCAATTTACACTTATAATAAGCCAATAACCTACAAACCTGTACATCTTTGGATTGTGAGAGGAAACCGGACTTCACTGGAAGCTGTCTTTTCAGTGAAATACTTATGCTCCTGTTCCCACATGTGATTTTTTAGGTGACTACAGGCGACTAGGCTGTCGCCACATGGTCGCTGGGGTGTCGCCTGTATGGTCTCCTCAGTTGCCCAAAGACTAGTACCTTTTTTCTGGTCGCCGCTGGATTTTGAAATGTTCAAAACATTTTGGCAACAATCGGCGTTCGTGGGCTTGACGCCAACGATCGTAGCCTGACGTAGGTGCTGTCACCACGATGACATAGGCTGTCACCAGGATGACTTAGGTTATCACAGTGCTGACCGGTGAATTCCATTGGCGACTGCCTACATCAACCTATGTCAACCAGTGACAGGTACAGGTGACAGAATTGTCTTACCTTGTCATAGCTTGTCGCGGGTGGATGTAAGTTGTCGTAGGTGGGGTCGTAAGTGGATGTCCTAATGGTGGCCAGTTGTCAGTAGCTTGCCATAGCTTGACGTCGACTCGGAGGTAGGTTGTTGTAGATATTGTCATAGACATTATAGTAGGGGAGGTCCAGTTACCAGTTTTTCGGCGACCTGCTACAACTATGACAGTCATTGGCAGCCGCCAAAAACAAATTGCCTAAGTGGGACAAGCCCATAAATGATATAATAGACTTGCTGTTCTCTTACCCTTTAATTGTCTTTCTGCAATTAGGTTGCACTAACTTGAATTATGTAAATGGACTGGATACATTATATTTCTAATGCCTTGCTAACTGAGCAGTTTATGTGGTTGGAGCAGGACATCACGCTGGGAGAGAAAAGTCTGATCTTCTGGAAGGAGCTTTTGTGTTATCTCATGCTGCTTGATGTGAAGTCCCCCGCGTCTAATCTCCATAATAACCAAACTGTTCTTGCTGTTGTGGCTATATGAGGAATGATTTGTCCATGCACTGAAATGTCTGTTAAATTGGTCTGTGAAATGGGTCATGCTGTGATCTGAGCTATCCATAACTTCTATACAACATAAAAAAAACAACTTCCGCCATACAAGGAAGCATATAAAGAATGATCATGTATGCTTTGGATTCCGATACAAGCTGCAATTGCTGTTTCATATCATCTATAAGGATGGAGATAATGTCAAAAGTGTATCTCTCAACTATTTGATACCATGTGTGGATGTGGCGTCGAAGGACGAGATGCCGAAGCGAAGAAGTGGAAGCTAAATAACCGAACCGAAACAAAACCGAAAAGCCAAATAACCTAAAACGTACGAAGCCGAAAAGTCAAATAACCAAAAGGGCGCAACGCCGAAAAGCTAACTAACCGAAAGGGTGGGACGTCTAAAAGCCGCAAAACGTAGAAGCCAACTCACCAAACAGACGCAATGCCGAAAAGCCAAATAACGGACATGACATCGCCGGGGGGGCGGAACATGTCAGCGATATGTCCACACCCCCGCGTCCAACACATCACTGGACGGGGGAGACGGGAGGGTGGGGGTCATTTTCCCCACACAAGACTGCCCGGGGATGGAAGGTGACTGAGCACTCTGAACCCGAGCACCAAGATGTAAGCGGCTGAATGAGAGCATCCCTCGGGACAGCCCCCACTCTTCCCCCCCGGGTCAGTGCTGTCTGGCTACGGCCGCCCCCGCCTCGACTCTCCTGTGCAGCCGGGACGGGGTCCAGGACTATAAAACCCCGGATGCCTGGATGTGAGTCAGTCATTCTGGAAAGTCGCGAGGGAGAGTTCACAACTGTCATTCTAATCTGTGAATGAACTGAACTGTGAGTCTGCAATGTACTTGCAATAAATGATTTGTTAGCCCTTAATGACAATGCAATGAGTTGTTTGGCAATTTGTTGGGCTGCACTCTGCTCGAAATGTTATGAAATTGAATGTGGTGGCCTGCACTCTGCTCGAAATGCTATGAAATTGAATGTGGTGGCCTGCACTCTGCTCGAAATGTTATGAAATTGAAACTCTTCTCGAAATGCTATGAAATGGAATGTGGTGGCCTGCACTCTGCTTGAAATGCTATGAGATTGAATGTGGTGGCCTGCACTATGCTTGTAATGCTATGAAATTGAATTTGGTGGCCTGCACATGGCTTGAAATGCTATGAAATTGAATTTGGTGGCCTGCACTCTGCTTGAAATGGAATTTCAAGGAATAGCCGTGAGTGAACTGCCAGCCCACCAGCCCTGGCTGATCTGCCAGCCCACCAGCCCTGAGTGAGTGAGCTGCCAGCCCACCAGCCCCACGTGACTGAGCTGCCAGCCCACCAGCCCTGAGTGACTGAGCTGCCAACCCACCAGCCCTGAGTGACTGAGTTGCCAACCCACCAGCCCTGAGTGACTGAGCTGCCAACCCACCAGCCCTGAGTAACTGAGCTACCAGCCCACCAGCCCTGAGTGGCTGAGTAGCCAGCCCACCAGCCCTGAGTGACTGAGCTTCCATCCCATCAGGCCTGAGTGACTGAGCTGCCAGTCCAAGAATCCATTCGACCCACAATGTCCACACTAGCCCTCTGTGAACCAGCCCCTTCAGTCCACAACACCCCCCCACCCCTCCCCCCACTGGCCACCAGTATTGGAATTGGTGGATAGGTGGAATATTGCGTTGGGGTCCAGCCCTCCTGTGGGAACATGAGACCCAACGGGTCCCACTTAGTCTAGTGTATATAAATAAAATCTCCCTTTCTTCTGACCATGTCTTATGCAATATTCTGTAAGCCAACCTGGACAATTAGTTTGGTGTGACAGTTGTGTAGGAAGGATCTACAGATGCTGGTTTTAACCGAAGATTGACAAAAAAAAGCTGGAGTAACTCAGCGGAACAGGCAGCATCTCTGGGGAAAAGGAACGGGTGACATTTTGGGTAGAAACCATTCTTCAGACCTGAAAGTCTGAAGGCAAATATTTGGCAAATATGTTATTGCTGCCTTTGTGTCGGGGAAGGGGGAAAGTTGCAGTTGAATAATTTTCAATTTCCAATTTATTTTTTTCCACTCTGTGCGATGTGGGCTGATTGATACCACTTTGTTCGACTATCTTTCACACGTGTTCATGAGATTGGTTTCAAGATGCTCAGATCTTCTAATGTGCCCCAGGACGTCTGTCCCCATGGCCAGGGGGGCTGGGAGCAGTGTGGGTGTCGCGGGGTGAATCACCCTATGTGTGGGTCGGGGTCCGGGGGTCAGGGTGTTGAATCACCCTGGTGTGTGGGTCGGAGTCTGGGGGTCTGGAGGTTGAATCACCCTGGTGTGTGGGTCGGGGACCGGTGGCGGTGCATCATGGTCAGTGACTCTGGGTGGGCGGAGGAACCAGACTGTCCCCAACTCTGCTCCACCCGGCCCCGTGTGTGTACGCGCTGCCGACCCACAGCCCATCGCTGTGCAGCTGTACTGGGGAGACGAGGCGGAGGGCAGCTGTGGTCGGACAGCTCTGAACCTGGGGGGGAGAGTGGGGACTGCCCCGTGGGATGCGCTCCTTTGTCCGCTTACACCTTGGTACTTGGGTTCAGAGTGCCCAGTCACCCTCCAGCCCCGGGCGGTGTTGTGTGGGGAAAATGACCCTCACCCTCCCATCTCCACTGGCCAGTGATGTGATGGATTGAAGCGGAGGTCTGGAACAATCACTGACAAGTCCCACCTCCCCAGCGACGTCATGTCCGTTATTTGGCTTTTCGGCATTGCGACTGTTCGGTGAGTTGACTTCTAGGCATTGTGGCCTTTCAGTGAGTTAGCTTTTAGATGTCCTGCCCTTTCGGTTAGTTGGCTTTTAGGCATCCCGCTCTTTTGGCTATTTGGGTTTTTGGAGTTGAGCCCTTTTGGTTATTTGGCTTTTGGGCTTTGTTTCCGTTCGGTTATTTGGCTTCCACTTCTTCGCTTCGGCTTCTCATCCTTCAACGCCACATCCGGGTACCACTTGATACAGTCATGCCTAGCTGATTAAAATTCTCATTGGGGGTTAGGATTACATTAAGGTGCAAATTATGTGTACAGTAACCTTCAGTCACCGATAATAAAGTTTTGACCTGATATTTAATGCTGGAGTAACTTACCAGTTCAGGCAGAATCTCTGGAGGACATGGATAGGAGACGTTTTGGGTTGGGAACCTTCTTTAGTTTGATTGTGGTGGTGGTGTGTGGTGGGTGGGGGGGGGGGGGGGGGGGGGGGGGGGGGGTGGGGGGGGGGGGGGGGGGGGGGGGGGGGGGGGGGTGGGGGGGGGGGGGAGAGAAAGCAGAAAGAGATGATGTGGGGAATGACAAAGCCTGCCAATTTATAGGTGGATACAGGCCAGTGGGGTTTATATCACTTACCAAGCTGTGCTGCCCCACCTCTCTTCTAGTTTTCTCCCACCCCCACCACAATCAGTCTGATGTAGGGTCCAAACCCAAAAATTGATCTATCCACTTTCTTCAGAGATGCTGCCTGTCCTGCTGAGTTACTCTAGTGTTTTGTGCCTTTTTTTGTAAACCAGCATTTGGAGTTCCTTCTTTCATCATTGACCTGATAGTTGGCGTCAGTTGTTTACTGAGCTCTGTATTAACATCACATGTATGGATTTTCCCAAGCGCAATTGTTGCGGAAGAACTGATCGCTAAGATCAAAATTAGGAACAGCACAGGCTTGAGGGGCTGTGGCCAACTCCTGCTCATATTTTATGTTCTTATGTTCTTAAAAATTATAATAATGTATAAAGTTAAAGGGAAAGGGTTTCTTAAATGTGTGAGCGTAGAGACCGAAGTGTGTAAAATGAGGGTAGAAGAAATAGGTAGCAAGGTGAAAAGTAAAAGTGGCAGGCAGACAAATCCAGGGCAAAAATCAAAAAGGGCCACTTTTCAACATAATTGTATAAGGGGTAAGAGTGTTGTAAAAACAAGCCTGAAGGCTTTGTGTCTCAATGCAAGGAGCATTCGTAATAAGGTGGATGAGTTGAATGTGCAGATAGCTATTAATGACTATGATATAGTTGGGATCACGGAGACATGGCTCCAGGGTGACCAAGGCTGGGAGCTGAACATCCAGGGATATTCAATATTCAGGAGGGATAGACAGAAAGGAAAAGGAGGTGGGGTAGCGTTACTGATTAGAGAGGGGATTAATGCAATGGAAAGGAAGGACATTAGTTTGGAGGATGTGGAATCGGTATGGGTAGAGCTGCAAAACACTAAGAGTCAGAAAACGCTGGTGGGCGTTGTGTACAGGCCACCTAACAGTAGTAGTGAAGTTGGAGATGGTATCAAACAGGAAATTAGAAATGCGTGCGACAAAGGCAAAACGGTTATAATGGGTGACTTCAATCTACATATAGATTGGGTGAATCAAATTGGCAGGGGTGCTGAGGAAGAGGATTTCTTGGAATGTATGCGGGATAGTTATCTAAATCAACATGTAGAGGAACCAACGAGAGAACAGGCTATTTTAGACTGGGTATTGAGTAATGAGGAAGGGTTAGTTAGCAATCTTGTTGTACGTGCCCCCTTGGGCAAGAGTGACCATAATATGGTTGAGTTCTTCATTAGGATGGAGAGTGACATTGTTAATTCGGAAACAATGGTTCTGAACTTAAAGAAAGGTAACTTTGAGGGTATGAGACGTGAATTGGCCAAGATTGACTGGCAATTAATTCTAAAAGGGTTGACGGTGGATATGCAATGAAAGACATTTAAAGACTGCATGGATGAACTACAAAAATTGTTCATCCCAGTTTGGCAAAAGAATAAATCAGGGAAGGTAGTACATCCATGGATAACAAGGGAAATCAGGGACAGTATCAAAGCGAAGGATGATGCGTATAAAATTAGCCAGAAAAAGCAGCATACCGGAGGACTGGGAGAAATTCAAAGACCAGACAGAGGAGGACAAAGGGCTTAATTAGGAAAGGAAAAATAGATTATGAAAGAAAACTGGCAGGGAACATAAAAACTGACTGCAAAAGTTTTTATAGATATGTGAAAAGAAAGAGATTAGTTAAAACAAATGTAGGTCCCTTGCAGTCAGAAACAGGTGAGTTGATCATGGGGAACAAGGATATGGCGGACCAATTGAATAACTACTTTGGTTCCGTCTTCACTAAGGAAGACATAAATAATTTGCCGGAAATAGCAGGGGACCGCGGGTCAAAGGAGTTGGAGGAATTGAGTGAAATCCAGGTTAGCCAGGAAGTGGTGTTGGGTAAATTGAATGGATTAAAGGCCGATAAATCCCCAGGGCCAGATAGGCTGCATCCCAGAGTACTTAAGGAAGTAGCTCCAGAAATAGTGGATGCATTAGTAATAATCTTTCAAAACTCTTTAGATTCTGGAGTAGTTCCTGAAGATTGGCGGGTAGCAAACGTAACCCCACTTTTTAAGAAGGGAGGGAGAGAGAAAATGGGGAATTACAGACCAGTTAGTCTAACATCGGTAGTGGGGAAACTGCTAGAGTCAGTTATTAAAGATGGGATAGCAGCACATTTGGAAAGTGGTGAAATCATTGGACAAAGTCAGCATGGATTTACGAAAGGTAAATCATGTCTGACGAATCTTATAGAATTTTTCGAGGATGTAACTAGTAGCGTGGATAGGGGAGAACCAGTGGATGTGGTGTATCTGGACTTCCAGAAGGCTTTCGACAAGGTCCCACATAAGAGATTAGTATACAAACTTAAAGCACAAGGCATTGGGGGTTCAGTATTGATGTGGATAGAGAACTGGCTGGCAAACAGGAAGCAAAGAGTAGGAGTAAACGGGTCCTTTTCACAATGGCAGGCAGTGACTAGTGGGGTACCTCAAGGCTCAGTACTGGGACCCCAGCTATTTACAATATATATTAATGATCTGGATGAGGGAATTGAAGGCAATATCTCCAAGTTTGCGGGTGACACTAAGCTGGGGGGCTGTGTTAGCTGTGAGGAGGATGCTAGGAGACTGCAGGGTGACTTGGATAGGCTGGGTGAGTGGGCAAATGTTTGGCAGATGCAGTATAATGTGGATAAATGTGAGGTTATCCATTTTGGTGGAAAAACAGGAAAGCAGACTATTATCTAAATGGTGGCCGATTGGGAAAGGGGGAGATGCAGCGAGACCTGGGTGTCATGGTACACCAGTCATTGAAGGTAGGCATGCAGGTGCAGCAGGCAGTAAAGAAAGCGAATGGTATGTTAGCTTTCATTGCAAAAGGATTTGAGTATAGGAGCAGAGAGGTTCTACTGCAGTTGTACAGGGTTTTGGTGAGACCACACCTGGAGTATTGCATACAGTTTTGGTCTCCAAATCTGAGGAAGGACATTATTGCCATAGAGGGAGTGCAGAGACGGTTCACCAGACTGATTCCTGGGATGTCAGGACTGTCTTATGAAGAAAGACTGGATAGACTTGGTTTATACTCTCTAGAATTTAGAAGATTGAGAGGGGATCTTATAGAAACTTACAAAATTCTTAAGGGGTTGGACAGGCTAGATGCAGGAAGATTGTTCCCGATGTTAGGGAAGTCCAGGACAAGGGGTCACAGCTTAAGGATAAAGGGGAAATCCTTTAAAACCGAGATGAGAAGAACTTTTTTCAAACAGAGAGTGGTGAATCTCTGGAACTCTCTGCCACAGAGGGTAGTTGAGGCCAGTTCATTGGCTATATTTAAGAGCGAGTCAGATGTGGCCCTTGTGGCTAAGGGGATCAGGGGGTATGGAGAGAAGGCAGGTACGGGATACTGAGTTGGATGATCAGCCATGATCATATTGAATGGTGGTGCAGGCTCGAAGGGCCGAATGGCCTACTCCTGCACCTAATTTCTATGTTTCTATGTTTCTATGTATTGTCAATGTAGACAAATCAAATGACACATCTAAAGTGTGTATAACAAGAATTTAACAAGTACTGAGTATTATCATCATATGAAGCATCAGATTGTGTATGTGGAATTTATTCCAAAGTGCAAAGGTTTTGAACATATCTGTGAAAGGAAAACTTCTTATCGCTTCCTGTACATGTTCTTTCTAATAGTCTACTAGAATTTTGATTATCTCTCTTCAGCCTTAAGATTCTGTCTGTTTTTGTAGAGCTGTTTACAGCAGCAACATGAATGTTGGTCTATTTTTAGGCATCTTATATCCAGAATATTAACTGTTAACATTCAACCTAACCTGAAGAATTATTTCCCCTTTCTTTACTTTGCGCTTTGTCAGTGTCAGGAGTGAAATGGGGGTCAACATATCCATTTAACCACTGCAGCAAACAAGATCATGAACACTTCTGATTAAAGGGCATTGGCTATTTGGGAAACATTGCACTTGGAGTCATTGCCAGCATTATTCAGCCTCCACAACATTCTTGGTCTAAATAAAGGTGAAAGATGGATTCCAGAGATGAGGCTGGTGTGACTACCCTTGCTATCAAAAGAGGATTTGACTGAGGTTTACACCAAAGATCCCAGATCAAGTTGGTCAAAGCACATTCAGAGACATCCTTCTACTGGCAGAAGGTATTCTTTGCATGAAAGAAGGCCATTCACCTTATTCCTAGGTTGTTGTTGCCAGTGTTTTCAGGTGACTCCAAGCCAATTAAATGTCTTCTACAATGGCCTTCTCTCCTTTATAATATCAGCAGTGGTGACGTTCATTGTCATTTTCATTATTAAGCTCCTCAGGTAATGAAACAGTCTGTTCCTCAGGGACTGAAGCGGTCTGTGTGCATGTGCACCCAGGCTGGGAGGCTGGGGTTGGAGTCTGGGCCGAGGTCAAAACCTCGAGTTAGGAGTCCAAGTGGTTGGAGTCCCGGTGTTGGAGACCCAAGGTCGGAATGATTCCGCACAAGGTCAAAGAGAGCCGGGCCGAGATCGGAGCCTTGAGGTCGGTGTCGGGCCGAGGTGGATGGGCCACGCTTCCAAGAACAAAAATGGGCCCGGTGTGTGTGGGGTGGGGGCACCGAGAACAAAGAGAGACCCGGTGTGGGGGGGGGGGGGGGTGGGCACCGAGGTCAAAGAAGCACGTGGTGGGGGGGGGGGGGGGGGGGGGGGGGGGGGGGGGGGGGGGGGGGGGGGGTGGTGGGGGGGGGGGGGGGGGGGGGGGGGGGGGGGGGGGGGGGGGGGGGGGGGGGGGGGGGGGGGGGTGCCGCTGAGAACAAAGAGGGACCGGTGGGGTACCTTTTGTAATTTTGTTGGCATCTTTATGGGGACTATTTTGTGCACTTTGTTCGCAAACACAAAGAATTTCACTCTACCTAGGTACACATGACAATAAAATATCACCATCATCTGGGCAACATTTAATCATAAATAATAATCAGTCACCAAAATGCTGGAGAGTGACAATCTCCAGCACAAGAAATTCAAACCATTTCCACTTGACATTGAACAGATTTGCAGTAATTGAATCATGCAACAAATTCCTGGAGATTGAGACTGGCCTGGACTTAACCATGCTGGTCCTACACATATTATGGTTGCAATAGCAGATTGGAGATAATGTGTTTTTTAACAAGTGACACAACTCCTGATTTACTCGATCCTTTCCAAACTCTATGAGACACACTCCAATAACACTCAAGTGGTTCTTCATAATTCCGGACATAGCAGTCCTCCTGTTTGACACCCCAGCCACAATGCTGGACATTCACTCCCCTGATCACGTCTGTCTGGAGTGTGCCAACTTGCCAAGCCTTTTATCAGCAGTACCTACACCCACAGTCTCTTCCACCCAACAGAGCGAGAACACCAGGTACATTAACAGCAGATAATCCTCCAAAAGAACGATGCTGATTTGACAGTACATTCAAAGATTCCTCATTTCACTTGAATTAAATCCTCAAACCCTTAGCCTTGTAGCACTGTGGGAGTCCCCTCAGCAGAAGTACTACTCCAGTTCAGAATATAGCTCACCACTGGCTGTCACTTCGCCAGCAATGCTTATATTTCATTAATATATATATGTCTTAAATAATTATTCTAAAATTGCCTGAGCAAAGCATTTAGGAGATATCAGTTTTATTGGCAGCTGTTGAAATCAACAATGAACCAGCTACTAATAAAGATTTTGGCAACTATAACAAAAAATCTCTTTCTATAAAATACCAAACAATTTAGTTAAACTAAATGATTGACAATTGTGGTTAAAAACAGGAAGTAAATATATTTCATCCCTTAAATAATTTTCAACATGCATGGCATGTGATTTGAAAGCTACTTATCCGACCAAACATCAAAGAGCCGATGCCAATTTACAGTGCAGATCTGCTAAAATGTCAGGAATGACAAACACTATCAACTTCAGTTTAGCAAATAACTAAACGCATGAGCTGGAAGATTATAAACATTTTTTTAAAACACTCCTGTTTCTATATTTCAGTTTCACCTATTCATTTTTCACCTTTTTTTCATTCCCTTGCTTCTAATGCTTCTTTGGTTTTGTGGTAACTGCCTCATAACCGATAGCACACATAGCGATGTTTTTATTACTTTTCACAGCAATACTTCATTTTAAAATTCTCACCCATGGCCTTATGGCTTCCCGACTACATAATTTCCTCCAGCTGTTCAAATCTCCCAGTCCTTGGTATCCTGTCAATATGTTCTGAGTCCTGAACTTCGGAAATCTCTCCCTAAACCTTTAGCCTTTTTTATGGCATCAAACTCTTTTCAGCTTTCATGGTTAATTAACTTGAAAACTATGAAAACTTTTCAGCGCCTTATATAGTTTGATTCAGTCACTCCTTCAATCATGGGATTATGAAATGAATGGATCCATCTTAGCCTCATGAATTACCCTTTTCAGTCTGGTATCTTTCACATTTTTCACTCCCAATCCCCATGCTCATCCCATTCTCTAGTCATCTTTCAGTCACTACTATATTCTCTAGTCAGTAATAACTATAATAATAGTGATGTGATAAGGATCTCTTGGTGAGTTAAGTGGAACAATCCATTTGATTAACCATGTAGCATGTCGATACTCTGAGGAGGTTTGGACTATTAACCCTTGCATCTCCTCTCTCTCCATTCCTCCCCCACCCAAGTCATACCAGCTTCAAAGTCATCTTGTTGAGCCTGATCGTGTATACCCATTCTCACCTATGCCACAGCTAACAATGGCATGCTTCCTTTATCATTGTTACTTTTTAAAATATCTTTTATTCACCATCTATATCTCTCATTTCCCTTTCCCCAGGCTCTCAGTCTAAAGAAGGGTCTCAACCTGAAGGGTCACCTATTCCTTTTCTCCAGAGATGTTGTCTGATCCATTGAGTAGGTATGTTGCAAAGCCTACCTGAAGCGTTGCTGAAAATCTGTCCCAGCCCATGTGCGCGATTTTGACGCCGTTTAGAGGGGGGCGGGTTTAAAACGCGATTTTCTCTAGGCTGTTCCAATCGAAGAAGTTCAGCCTAGTTAATTATTAACGAAAAATCGCTGGAAGACCCCGTCGCAAAAGCTATTATTAGTTTTAAAGGCCTTGTATAATAGTTATAGTAGTTTAAAAATCAATCTCTAAACCCGCGACCACCGGCAGCCGTCAGGGTCGCATAGAGCAGACAACAGAAGGTAGGCTGTTTATTTTTACATTAAAAAGGGCTTCTTAAGATCCCTTTATACAAAGTTTAAAGTTGCGAGTAGCTAATTTTGGGCCCATTATATCCCGCAGTATTTTTCTGGGCATTTGAGGGCACAAATCTACCACAATGTGAACGTTCTAAACCAGCGCGTTCCCAGGATCCCACTCGAAAACTGATTTAAATTGACTTTAATTTACAGCAATTGAACACTAAATTCCTTCCATTTGGCCTATAAATGAATGTAAATGAGATTTAAAAATCATGTTTTATTGTGAATTATTTATGAATATTATTTGGACACTTAGGCTATTTAAAAATGTTAATCATTTATTAAGAAATGGATAGATGTTTAGATCTAGTAATTGAAGTTTGAAATTAGCTACACTTGGGTAACTAACTAATTATATGCTTTAATTTCAGGTCATCCAAGTAAGATTATTTTATATTTGTTTCAGAATGGTTCAATCTACGATAACTGAAAATTTCATTCAGTTCTCTTAATTTTTAAGAAAGTTATGGGCTATTGACTGTCCACGATCACAGCTTTTTTTGTTATGCCCATAGAAAATCAATATGGAACAAGATGCTAATTTCCCAGTATGAAATTGGCCAAAACCTTTTAAATACTTGAGATATGAAAGTGAATTAGGTGTCAAATTAAACTTCTTTTTATGCTTTATCTGATGGGATAAATTACAGACTTGATTTTTTAAATCTCAAAATTTTGTAACATTGCTACATTGAGTTGCTCCAGCTTTTTGTGTCCATTTTGTGAAGTGGTTATTTGGAAGAGTGCTTAATTTGGTTGTATTGGATTGTATTCAATTTATTGTCATTATCTCATAAGAGACAACAAAATGGATTTTTCTCACAGTCAAGTAACATAAAAATAAATAATAAATAAATAAAACATAATAAAAAAAAGCACAAACATAGAAGTCCACGACACAACATAACCCCACAGAGGCACCAAAGTTGAGGAAGGTATCATAATCCAGCCAGCGTCCCCACCGACCTTCCCAGGTGTTCACCCATGGTCGGGGCCTACCAAGCACCCGCAGTCACCGCCACGGGCGGCCCGATGCTCAGGCCCTCTCGCCGGGAATGATGGAACCCCAACGGAGAACATCATCAGCGGCCCGGACCTCCAGTTCAGCCACCTCCCACCGGAGTCCGCGGCTCACGAAGTCCACAGGCCGAGCCGGGCGGAGTCGCAGGACTTCACGATGTTGCTCACCGCTACCTGCCCCACGATGTATCCAACACTGCGCCGCCACTGCTGCTGGAGCTCTGGTCGGTCTCGGCAGGAAAGGCTGCGGTGGGGGGGGGAATAATAGTTGCATCCTCTCCAGTAAGCGACAAAAGGATGGTATCACCCTTACCGTACCCTCTTCCCCCGCATAGAACATAAAAAAAACCACAAAAAACGCACTTCAAACATAACAAAAAAACAAAAAGATACCGGATTGAATGCGGAGGCAACTAGCAACAGCTCCACCGGATGTTCAGATCGTCCAGATGTGACAGGATTGAGTAAGATGAGCTTTCCTTGAGCTAAAATGAATGACCTTATCGATCTCAATGACATAGACATAATTCTCACAAGGATTGCCAGGGTAGACGGACATTTTAAATTGTTTTGTAATTTCCAGCATCTGCAGTGTTCTTGAGTAAAAGCTTGCACAGCACGGATACATGCTCTTCAGCTTTGCTTCAGATGCTGAAAGATTGCTTCCTCCAGCTTGACAGCCTAAACAGAGGGAGCATTTTCACCGGATAAAAGGATTGTCCCTTTGGACTGAGATGAGAAGAAATTCCTTCCCGAGGGCTGATACCTTGTGGAACACTTTATTCTCAAGAGGGCTATGGAAGCTCAGTCATTGAATATATATAACACTGAGATAATAGGTTTTGAACACATGGGGATTCAATGGACACGGGGATTGTTTGTGAAGGTTGACTTGAGGCACAGAAACAGCCATGATCGCATTGCATGACAGAACAGCCTCAGGGTCAATTATGACCTTCCCCTATCGCTTATTGTTTTCGTAGTGTGCCAAGGTCACTGCAGTTCTACTTTTATACGTAATCGGAATCGAGGTCAAAATAAAATAAAGTTGAATGCAAACATGCCATTTTGTCTCTTCTATTAAAATTAAAATCATTGGACTGATTTCTATGTGTTCATGTATAGAATAAATAAACACAAGCCAAAGGCATTGATTCAACAAAGATTAACTTTGGGATATTAGGTAGATCAGGAGATATTGAGCTAGTGCAAGAAGAGGTCAAAGAACATCCAAGGACGTGGAATTTCAGAGCAGTGGTGAGTGCTTAAAGCACCTGTTCCTGCTTCTGTTTCTATTTATGAGAAAGGGTATCGACCCAAAATATCACCTAATCATCACCCCCCCCCCCCCCCCCCTCCAAACATGCTGTGCCAGCACACCCCCCCCCCCCCCCCCCCCCCCCCCCCCCCCCCCCCCCCTCCATTGCGTTACTCCAGCACATTGTGCTTCACTTTATTTCTAACATTATGTTCATCATATACTCAACTTGCCAGTGGTTGAGTTTTTGGAGAATAAGGAGTCTTCACTCAGGGTCGTAATAGCTGTCACTTGATGAAGTCTCCTTTTAAAGATGACGTTAATTAAATGGAAGATTGTCTTCCATAATAATTATGGAGACATGTATACCAAATAAATAATACATTTGTAAAGGACACTTTTATCATAGCTGAAGATGACAGCATGTTACTTGCCAAATGCATTTAATTTTGATGTCTAGCAGAACTGTGCAAAGAGGGATTTGTTAATCCATATCATCTCGTGCTCTGGGCTTGAAGTCTAGAAATTACTGTTGGCAATATGCAAAGAAAAATATTTCTTGATCCTTTTCATAACATTACCATCTTCTTTTCTAATGTAAGGATTAATGGTTAATACCACCACCTAGAAAACAAAGGGATGTTATGTGAATGTGTTAACCACTTGTTGCACAATATCAGTAAATTTAAACAATGGAAAGTGAAAATAGATGAGGTTGTAAACGATGCTTCTCTTTAGGGACCCTGAGATTTGCGGTGAACATCTTGCCTATTTAAAAAATCCCTCCAGTCTACACATGGTCCCTATCTCTCCTTTTTCTGCATATTCATCTGCTGATATAATAGCCTCTAGATCACCACTTCCATATCTGCCTCCACCACCATCCCTGGCAGAAGGTTTCTTCCATGTGCTTATCTTCTCTGTGTAAAAAACCCCATCTCCTTTAAAGTTTATTTGGCTGGTCTTAAAGACAATAGACAATTGACAATAGGTGCAGGAGTAGGCCATTTGGCCCTTCGAGCCAGCACCGCCATTCTTTGGCTGATCATCCCCAATCAGTAACCCGTTCCTGTCTTCTCCCCATATCCCGACTACGCTATTTTTAAGAGCCCTATCTAGCTCTCTCTTGAAAGCATCCAGAGAACCTGCCTCCACCGCTGAGGCAGAGAATTCCACAGCCTCACCACTGTCTGTGAGAAAAAGTGTTTCCTCGTGTCCGTTCTAAATGGCTTACTCCTTATTCTTAATCTGTGGCCCCTGGTTCTGGACTCCCCCAACATCGGGAACATGTTTCCTGCCTGTAGCATGTCCAAGCCCTTAACAATCGTATATTTTTCAATGAGATATCCTCTCATCCTTCTAAACCCCAGAGTGTACAAGCCCAGCTGCTCCATTCTCTCAGCATATGACAGTCCCGCCATCCCGGGAATTAACCTTGTAAACCTACGCTGCACTCCCTCAACAGCAAGAATGTCCTTCCTCAAATTAGGGGATCAAGACTGCACACAATACTGCAGGTGTGGTCTCACTAGGGCACTGTGCAACTGCAGAAGGAAAGCTCTGCCCTCTAGTAATTGACTTTCCCATCCTGGTAAAAAGCTTCCAATTGTCTACTCAAAACGTCTATCAGATCCTCCTTCATCCTTCGGCACTCCAGAGAAAATAATCCAAGTTTGTCCTCATAACTAATACCCTTAGACACATTCTTTATCACATGGACACCTCTTTTCTATAAAGCCTCCATACTTTTCCTGTAATGGGGGTAACAAGAACTGCACACAACAAGGTTATGCCTAACCAAGGTTCTATAAAGCTGCAACATGATTTCCTCTTATACTCAATGCCATGACCGAAGAAGGCTGGAAGACCATATGCATTTCTTAAGTTTAAAGAACAGTTGCCGTGTGAAACTTAGCAGTAGTCTGCAGGAGAAGCTATCCCAGTATTCTCTGACATGGCATCATGGCTCTTTTATATCCTGAAAGCATAGATGGGGCCTTACGCTAGCTTCCGTCTCATGGTTTCATTCAATAGGAGAGCTGACATTAGAAGAGGAAGTAAAAACATTTATTTCTCCACATGTCTATTCCCAGACAGTACCCAAACCCATTCAGTTTGAATAGAGACATACCCTATCTTTGATATGCATGTGAAAGTGTAAGATTAATTAATGATAAAATTCACATCATATATTAGTGGTTGTTTATATTTACAACTTGTACTTAAACCTGCTGACCCTGTTTCAGACATTTCGTAAATAACATTGAAAATGCTTGAAAAAAGACTGCTCATCAATAAACAAACCTTCTGTGCTAAAATAAAAGCCACACGCTCTACGCATGTGTCGAGAATGTGTTCAAAAATAAAATTAGACAAGATTTGTTGATTTTGTTTTGTTTAGAGATACTGTGCGGAAACAGACCCTTCGACCCACCGAGTCCGCACCGACTAACGATCCCCACACATTAACACACTAGGGAGAATTTATAAATATTCCAAGCCAATTAACCTACAAACCTGTACATCACCATAGTGTAGGAGGAAACCGAAGATCTTGGCAAAAACCCATGCAGGTCACGGGGAGAACGTACAAAGTCAGGATTGAACCCGGGTCTCTAGCGCTGTAAGGAAGTAGCTCTACCGCTGTGCCATCATGTCGATTCTTTGGAAAGTTATGTTCATTAATTTACTTTCTCCTCACGTAAATGTTATTCGGTATCTTGAATTTCTGAACTCATGTGGGAATTGTCTAAGGGCAAATGTCTGTAACGGGAATGGTGATAACACGGGGGTTGTCTGGATTAGAAACAACATTGAATTGAATGAGATCCCATCAGGAACTGTCCGTCCTATTTTAGCATTTGCTTCCACATGTTAACGATTTAGCAATAGTGCTAAACACAACAAAGTAATGTTATACAAACATTGAGCCATTCTAATATTAAGGCAATCACATATTAATTTCCTTTTAGGAAGAAATATTTTGTTTCCATTTGACACAATTCTACAGGAAACAAACTTTTAGGGTCAATAGGACCCTCATATGTTTCAAATGAATATTATTCACTTTGCCATTTACTTTGAAGTGGCAGCATAGAATGGGTTTGTTTGAAGATGTTATAGACCTCTGTTGTGTGAGAATGCTTAGAATTGGGTGACATTGAATCCAGGTGCAGTGTCATAGTCTGGAGACCAGAGTGCATTGACTTGATGTCCACAGATGTAAAAATATAATAAATAACTTTGATATTATATTTGATATTATACAGCAAAAAGCCAAAACACATGTGAAATAGAGATGGTGTAACCTAATTGGGAAATCAAATTGCCACACCGATTGAGGTTCAAGTTGCTCTTCATGGATTTTATTCCCACTTCAGAAATTCTGTCTTATTGAATTTCTTTCATGGCTGAATGCAGCAATCCAATATTGTCTCATCCAATCAAGAATGTTTCATGAGCAGCAAGGAACTGCAGATACTGGAACCTTGAACAAAACACAAACTGCTGGTGTAACTCAGCGGGTGAGGTGGCACGTTTGGCATTGGATTGTAATGATATGTTTCCATCCCATCAAATATTACAAATTTGCCCAACTACACATTGTGGTTAACATAGAAAGGGAGGTCACGACAAGACCCAAAGTTTAGTTTAGTTTAGTTCAGTTCAGAGATACAGCATGGAAACAGGCCCTTCGGCCCACAGAGTCCATGCCAACCAGCGATCCCCACATTTTAACACTATCCTACACATACTAGGTACAATTTACATTTATACAAACCTGTACATCTTTGGAATGTGGGAGGAAATTGAAGATCTTGGAGAAAACCCACGTGGTCATGGGGAGAATGTACATACTCCATACAGACAGCACCCGTTGTCGGGATCAAACCCTGTCTCTGGTGCTGAAAGCACTGTAAGGCTGTGACTCTACCACTGCGCCACCATGCCTAATCTGAGTTATCTGTAGAACTCCCATTTTTTCTCTGTTTTATTTAATTAACTATTTCATTTCCTGTACTGACAGAGTGTGGTGCTGAATTTCTGCTAAATGTTCCCCTGAACTTGTGTTGCCATGTTAACACCTTTAAAATTCAACATAATAATAATAATAATAATAATAATAATAATAATAATAATGATAATAATATCTTTTACTGTCATTGCACGTCAGTGCAACGAGATTTACTATGCAGCGCCAACCGATGAAAAAGAAAAGTAAAATAAATAAATAAGCTGTGTGTCGTGACCATCCGAGGGAGTCCAGTGGGGGGCACTCAGCAGGGCCGGTTCAGAGCCGCTATAGCTCTTGGAATAAAGCTGTTTCTGAGTCTGGAGGTTCGGGCGTAGAAGGCCTTGTAACGTCTGCCGGAGGGAAGTAGTTTGAACAGTCCGTTACAGGGTTGTGAGGAGTCTTTATGGATGCTGACGGCCTTCCTGAGGCACTGTGTGTGGTAGATGTCCTCCAAGGCTGGTAGCTCTGTCCCAATGATCCTCTGCGCTCTGTGGACGACGCGCTGAAGAGCTCTCCTCTCCGCCTCCGTGCAGCTGAGATACCACACAGAGATGCCATACGTTAATATGCTCTCTGTGGTGCAGCGGTAGAACGGTGTCAGCAACTGTTGGGGCAGACCAGTCTTTTTTAATGTCCTCAGGAAGAACAGTCGTTTCTGTGCCTTCTTGACCAGTGCAGCGGTGTTGGTGGACCATGTGAGGCCCTCTGAAATGTGGGTGCCCAGAAACTTAAAGCTGGACACTCTCTCCACACTTTCCCCGTAAATGGCGATTGGGGCATATTCTCCATTATGGGACCTCGTGAAGTCAATAATCAGCTCCTTGGTCTTGGAGGTGTTTAGTGACAAGTTGTTACGTGCGCACCAGTCCGCCAGGTTCTGCACCTCCGCCCTGTATTTTGTTTCATCACCGTTGGTGATCAGCCCAATCTCTGTTGTGTCGTCTGCAAACTTCACGATGGTGTTGGTGTCGAATGCAGGAACACAGTCGTGAGTGAAGAGGGAGTAGAGCATGGGGCTTAGTACACAGCCCTGTGGTGTGCCGGTGCTCAGGGTGATAGTGGAGGACAGGTGCGGGCCCAGTCTCACTGCCTGCGGTCGCTCCATCAGAAAGTTCAGGATCCAATCGCATATCGGCAAGCTGAGGCCTAGGTGGTGGAGTTTGGTGGTGAGCTTGGTGGGGATGACCGTATTGAATGCAGAGCTATAGTCAATGAAGAGCATTCTCACGTATGTGCCCTGTCTGTCCAGGAGAGTCTGGACAGTGTGAAGAGCCAGAGAGATGGCATCCTCTGTTGATCTATTTGCCCTGTGTGCAAAATTGATGAGAGTCCAGTGAGGCAGGGATGCTGGTTTTGATATGGGAGAGGACCAGCCTTTCGAAGCACTTCATTGGGATTGGAGTTAGGGCAACCGGGCAGTAGTCGTTCAGGTTGGTGACTTTAAACTTTTTCGGCACCGGCACTATGGTGGCTGTTTTCAGGCACTTAACAATGTTTTACTGGATACCACAAAAAGCATATTTGATTTCATTTTCACTTTTCTACTCCCGAGTAGAAAATGTTGTTTGTAGATTTTAGTTCTGCATTCAACACCATCATCCCCAGCAGAATGGTAGACAAATTGTCTGACCTGGGTGTTAATGCCAACACATGCAGATGGATCAAGGACTTCTTAACAGATCGTCCACAGACTGTCAGGATGAGATCCAATCACTCCCCAGTTCTGACGCTCAGCACAGGAGTGCCACAGCACAAACCGGATCATCAAGTTTGCAGATGACACGACTGTGGTCGGGCTGATAAATAACAACAACGAGTCTGTCTACAGAGATGAAGTCCAAAAACTGACTGTCTGGTGCACTAAAAATAACCTGGTACCCAACCCAACAAAAACAAAAGAACTGGTTATTGACTTCAGGAGGAGGAAAGAGGAACCTGCTCCTCTCTACATCAAAGGAGACATGGTGGAGAGAGTCACTGACTTTAAGTTCCTGGGAATATACATCTCCCAGGACCTCAAATGGACAATGAACACCGTCACTATCGTGAAGAAGTCACAGCAGCGGCTGTATTTCCTGAGATCTCTGCGGAGAGCAAACATCTCACAGCCGCTACTGCTGTCCTTCTACCGGTGTGCCGTGGGAAGTATCCTCTCCTATGACATCCTGGTGTGGTTTGCTAGCTGCACTGTGGCTGAGAGGAGGGCGCTGCAGAGAGTTATTAAAACTGCACAGAGCATCACAAACGCTCAACTGCCCTCCTTGGATGACATATACAGGACCCGATGCTTGCGCCGGGCCACAAACATCAAGCAGGACACATCCCACACTGCCAACCAACTTTTCACTCTGCTACCCTCTGGGAGGCGATACAGGTCTCTGAAGGCTCGCACCGGTAGACTAAAACATAGTTTCTACCCATGTGTGATAAAAGAACTTAACTCTAACAGGGAAGCACAATATAATTCGGGGTGCAAGATAATGCGCAATATTCTTTTAAAATATTTTGAATACCTATTTATTATTTCTTTACTGATCTTGTGTATATGTGATTCATTGGCTGTTGTGTTTTGTTCTTTTTTAATTTTTTATCCTGTGTCTTTTATGTACACACTGAAGGAGTTGCAATGGAATTTCATTGCACAGTTGTTTGTGCAATGACAATAAACGTATTCTATTCTATTCTATTCTATTCTATTCTGAAGGTGGACAGTTTAGTTCTGTGTCACTATTGGACCCTAAATCATGTGACAAATATAAATACTTAAACACATTTGTTGTTGTGTGTCTCTTTGGGTGAAGCAAAGCAAAGTGACTAAGAATGAACACCAACTGTGATTAATAAACTAGCTATGGACTCTCACCCAATCTAACAATTTGAGAGAATAAAGCCATAGAGTGATACAAAAAGAACACAGCTCCAGGGCCAGACAACATCTGCGGGCGGACCCTATGGCACTGTGCTGAGCAGCTGGGAGGTGTGTTCCAGCATCTGTTCCAGGGCTCTTTGACCAGCAGCACAGTCCCCGCGATGTGGAAAAACTCAACAGTGATTCCCATCCCAAAGAAGGGCACCACCAAGGTCCTGAATTACCTTAGACCGGTGGGTCTCACCTCCCTGATCATGAAGGTCATGGAGAGGATCATCAAGGAGCACATCACCAAGGCAACTGGCTCGATGATGGATCCATTGCAATTTGCTTACCAGGCTGGCAGGGGTGTCGATGACGCAAAGATATTCATCTTAAACACCATCCATAAGCATCTGGAAATCCCCAAGGCCACAGCCAGACTTCTGTTTGTAGACTTCTCATCAGCATTCAACACCATGCAGCCACATATTTTGTCTGAGAAGCTCATCACCCGCTTCCACCTCAACCACCAACTCACTCTGTGGATTATAGACTTCCTCACCAACAGACCACAGAGGGTGTTGGTGAACCACACCTTGTCCGACACCCTCTTCACCTTCACTGGCTCTCCACAAGGCTGTGTCCTCTCCCCACTTCTCTTCATTCTCTACA
Organism: Leucoraja erinaceus; assembly: GCF_028641065.1. NCBI lineage: Eukaryota > Metazoa > Chordata > Chondrichthyes > Rajiformes > Rajidae > Leucoraja > Leucoraja erinaceus. The sequence goes on along the minus strand of NC_073379.1, from coordinate 34,705,655 downwards.
CTGATGACTGCAGATCCACCCAGCCAAACTGCCACTTTGTAAAAATTTGCTGATGACACAGTTCTCCTGTCTCTTCTTCCCAGCCACACACAACATCACAGCTCAGCCCTGCAGGACTTTATAGTATGGTGTGAAAAGTCTTGGCTTGAGCTAAATATAAGCAAAACCAAGGACATGATTGTGACTTTTTTCCCCCCAACAGAGACAGATGGCTGAGGCAGCCACCACTATCATCCAGCAGGAGCCAGTGGAGGTATACAAATACCTGGAAACAGCCTTTGACAACCTGCTAAGGTTTTCCTCTAACATAGAGGAAAACCTTAAAAAGTGCCATCAGAGACAGTACCTACTCAGGAAGCTGAAGTCATTTGGGATTAACAAAGGCATTCTCACTACATTCTACTACGCATTCATTGAAAATGTAATAACCTTCTCTTTCACTAGCTGGTTCCACTCCATCACCCTGCAAAACAGAAACCGCCTGTTGAATGTGGTCAAGGTCTGCTCAAAAATCATTGAGCAGCCCGTCCGAACTCTCACTGCCCTATGCGACCAACAGTCTGTAAAGTTAACACGCAGGATTCTTCAGGACCCCTCTCACATCCTGTTTCCTGAGTTTGAGTGGCTCCCCTCAGGACGCAGACTCCGCTGTCCGGGTTGCCGGACACAGAGGAGGAAGGCAACCTTCATCCCCAGGGCTGTCCAGCTTTTTAATGCTGATCACTGACTCATGAACATATGAAATGAAATAACCTTCTATATGCACTTTTTAATTGAAGCACTTAGGAAGCACTTTAAAACTATTGCTATGTGTTGAATGTTGATGTGCGGTGTGTGTTGTGTGATTGTGCAGTGTGTCTGTGAAATGCGTGTGCTGGTTGATTGTGCAGTATGCGTGCTGCTTATGTTTGTTGATTGTGTCCCTTTTTAAAAAGCTACTGTAATGCGCCTTTTTAAATTGCCCCTCAGGGACGAATAAAGTGCTTTGAATTGAATTGAATTGACAGTGTGGAAACAGGTCCTTCGGCCCAACTTGCCCACATCGGCTAACATGCCCCAGCTACATAAGTCCCACCTGCCTGCATTTGGTCCATATCCCTCCAAACCTGTCCTATCCATGTACTTGCTAACTGTTTCATAAATGTTGGGATAGTCCCTGCCTCAATTACCTCCTCTGGAAGCTTGTTCCATACACCCTCCACCCTTTGTGTGAAAAGGCTACCGCTCAGATTCCTATTAAATCTTTTTCCCTTCACCTTGAGCCTATGTCCTCTGGTCCTCCATTCACCTACTCAGGGCAAGAAACTCTGTACATCTTCGTGATCTATTCCTCTCGTGATTTTATGCACCTCTATAAGGTCACCCCTCAACCTCCTGCACTCGAAGGAATAGTCCAAGCCTAGAGTCCAAGGCAAAAAGCATTTCACTTCCCTACACCTGGGTGTATGTGAATGTGACTAATAAAATACCTTTGATACCTTTGAGACTCAATCTCTCACGATCGCTCAGACCCACTAGCCCTGGCAACATCTTTGTAAATCCTCTCTGCACCATTTTCAGCTTGACAACATCTTTCCTATAACATGGTGCCCAGAACTGAACACAATACTCAAAAGTGTGGCCTCACCAACTTCTTACACAACTGCAACATAACCTCCCAACTTCTATACTCAATACTCTGACTAATTAATGTTATATTGTTTTTTGGAAATCATTTCCACTGAGGAAGACTCAGTATATTTTGTCAGGCTTTCTGTAACCTTGTGTTATTGTATTGTTAATTAAGGGAAAGCTAAGGATTATTATGTCTCTTTTGTTGTGGTTTTCTTGTAAAGGTCTTTACATTTTTAAGACACTGAACCACGTCAGAGATTGACAGAGACTAGGAAGGAATAAATAATTCATCTGTCAGTAAGTTTCTAGGATGGATTCCAGAGCAGTTTCAACAGGGCTGCAAAGGATTGCAATATCGGGTACATTTTATGAATAATAAACACAATAATGATCACAGCATATATTTGTAGAAGGTTTGAACAGAGAAAATGGTCCAAGGCACTATGCAGGAGCATTGTAAAAAAAAAAATCACTAGGCCAAAAAAAGAGATGCTCAAGAATGTAGTTAGAGGTCGATTTCAACTACAGAAAGGTGGAAAGATTGGGCAAAGAACTCTGGGATTTTAGTGGGCAGACATCCTCAGGCACCTCCACCATTCATTGATCAAATTAAATAGAGAAGCACAAGAGGCTGAAATTGAAGGAGCGCACATATCTCAGGTTGTTTCAATGTTGGAGGAAGTGAGAGTTTTGGAGAGTGGAGAACAGAGATGATTTGAAGAGAAAGCATGAACATTGGAATGATAATTCATAGCCAGGTTCTACGCTCACATTGCACAGTAAGTTGGCAGATGATTTCCACCTGCTTTATCAGTCTCACGTGTGCCCGAACCATTATGGCAGATGTAAGATTGACCATCCCGAGAGTGAATTCACAGGAAGTAACTGCTCTGGATTGAGTCCCGAGCCGCCTCCTCAGGACCAGTGCAAAGCAGCTGGTGGAGGTATTCACAGACATATTTAGCCTCTCACAATTCCATTTTGAAGTCCCCACCTTTCCTCAAAATCATCCCCAAACATAGTGACATGTGTTAGCACAATAACCTCTCCCTCAATGTCAACAAGATGACTTCAGGAAGTGTGGTGGACTAAACGCCCCAATCAGCGTCAAAGGTGCTGAAGTGGAAATTGTTGAAAGCTTCAAGTTCTCTGGTGTTAATATTACCAATGATCTGTCATGGATCAACCACATTGATGTGACAGCCAAAAAGGCATATCAAAGCCTCAACTTCCTGAGGAGACTAAGGACATTTGACATGTCTCCTGTGACTCTTGCACAATTCTATAGATGCACCATAGAAATCCTACTGGCAGGTTGCATCGAAGGTAGACACAAAATGTCGGAGTAACTCAGCGGGACAGGCAGCATTTCTGGAGAGAAGGAATGGGTCGAGACCACCATAGCTTGGTTTGGGAACAGTTCTGCCCAAGACCACAAGAAATTGCAGAGAGTTTTGGATGAAGCCCTGTCCATCACACAGATCAGTCTTCCCACCATTGACTCCATCTACACTTCACGCTGCCTCAGAAATGCAGCCAACGCCATCAAAGACTTATCTCTGCTCCCTTTCAACAAAAGGTGCAAAGCTTGAAAGTGCATGCCACCTGACTCAGGAACAGCTTCCCATTAGCAGGCTTCTGAACGGTCCTTCAATAAGCTAGGGTCTGACACCTCTACCCCTTTGTGAACATTGGATTTTATCTGTGGAACCACTGCAATGCTCAGAACTGCATTATGCTCTCTTTATCGTCCCCTTTGTTCTATCTATTATACTTGAGTTTGATTTAATTGCATTTATGCATGGTATATCTGATCTGTTGAATAGGATGCAAAACAAAGCTTTTCACTCAGTACCTGTGACAATATAAACCTAAACCAAAACCAGATTAAGTAAAAGATTAACAACGACTTAATCGAATGAATGTGGAGCTCCAGAATCTGTTGGCCTATTCCTGCTTCTAATTCTTATGGCCAAAATCATCATGGCTTCCTATTTAAAGATGAACCTTCAAGAAAGGATGAGAAGGCTTCACTGATGAAGTTCAAGACGAGCATCAATTTTTCCATGTCATAAACTAATTGCAGGTGTTGATTTCTTTGGTGGATTGGTTTTCCTGCCACTTACCTGCATGATGTGACAAAATTGTTGGTTTCCTGACATGTTCATTTTATATGGGCCTGCACTTCAATTTGTTGATTTTAGTTCTGCATTCAACACCATTGTGCCAGAGCTACTACACTCCAAACTCTCCCAGTTGACTGTGCCTGAACTCCTCTGTCGGTGGATCACCAGGTTCCTGACAGACAGGAAGCAGCATGTGAGGCTGGGAATGCACATCTCGGACCCGCAAGCGCTCGGCATAGGAGCACCGCAAGGCTGCGTACTCTCCTCTACTCTCTCTACACCAACGACTGCACCTTCACAGACTCCTCTGTCAAGCTTCTCAAGTTTGCGAATGACACAACCCTGATTGGACTGATCCAGGATCGGGAAGAATCTGCCTCCAGACAGGAAGTGTCACAGCTGGCGTCCTGGTGCCATCGCAACAACCTAGAGCTCAATGCTCTTAAGACAGTGGAATTGATTGTAGACTTTAGGAGAGCTCCCTCTCCCCTCACCCCACTCATCATCAACAACACCATAGTCACATCTGTGGAGTCTTTTAAGTTCCTGGGAACCATCATCTGCAAGGACCTTAAGTGGGGGGCTACCATAGACTCCACAGTCAAAAAGGCACAACAGAGGATGTACTTCCTATGGCAGCTGAGGAAGCACAATCTGCCACAGGCAATGATGGTCCAATTCTACACGGCCATCGTGGAGTCTGTTCTCACCTTCTCTATCATGGTCTGGTTTGGCTCAGCCACCAAGCATGACACCTGTAGGCAGCAGTGAATTGTCCGATCAGCTGAGAAGGTTATAGGCTGCAACCTTCCCTCCAATGATGAACTGTACGCTGCAAGGGCCAGGAAGCGAGCAGGCAAGATCATCTCTACTCAACAGCCAAAAATCTCTAGCCTCCCTTTGATCTGGTAATTTGTTGGTTCACATGCTTGATTAATGGTGTTTTACCATTAATGTTTTACAGTCAATGGTACCTACATTTCAAGGGCACTGTTTTCCCTGCAAAGTGATGTGAGATATCATATGGTTGGGGCAGACAGTGAGATAGACCTCCAGCTGAACCTGATATTTCCAATTGCTTGCCTTTGAACCTGCCTTGTTTCAGTATGGTCCTAGGCTTACCCCAAGTTGGGAGAGGGCACTCCCAGCCAATTAGCATGGCCAAACAGTTTGTAGTACAAGGTATCTGCCTTGTAAGTAAATGGCAGCATTCACAGAATAACTATGAGGTGCTCAGTCCTCATCCCCAATTTCACTGATGCAGATCTATTTTGCAGTGTGAAATCAAGTAGTACCTTCTTTCCCAAAGGGTGGTACATGATACATGGGACATATCTGTTGTGTTTTTTAAACCAGTTCATATCACTTACTTCTAGCCCTATCCCAGATTATGTTTATTAAGTTCCACATCCACAGTGTATATGTGTTAGCACTTGTGTGGGCACTTATGTGGATTGGTAAAGGGCCTGTCCCACTGCGGCAGCCTAATTCGCGAGTTTAGAAGAGTTTGCCCTCGACTCATACTCACCGCATGATCGACACAAGGTCTTAGGAGGTCTTTGTAACTCTCTTTCATGCTCGAGAGTAGTCCCCGCGTACTCGAGGCCTCTGCTAGGTCGCGCCGTATTTTTCAACATGCTGCAACATGTGTATATTGAAAGTGCCATTCACTACTTCTACCTCTGCATGTTTCTGTCTGTTCCTTCTGTGCAGCTTCTGTGACTTTGTACCATACATTCCCAGTACATCATCTCACCTCAACTGTGATTTGAAAGATTATGACTAAATTACCAGAGGGGAAATTATATTTCAGTAAACATTCTTCAAGTCGTTTTTTAGCAGCATTATGGATCGAAGCTTTCCTCTTCATTACTTTGGCTATATCATAAATTCATTATCAGGAAAAATGAAAACTTCTATGATTTTCTACGAATATCAGGGCAGATATTTATGGTGTATTTATATAGCTTCTGTATTACTCACAAGAGAAGCTGTGTCAACTGCTTTTGCAGAATCGCTCAATTGGTGTGTTTTAGCCAGTGTTGTGCAACAAATCTTGAGCTGGTTTCTGAATGTGAACTAAATTCAAAGTTGGTTGTTGAAAAGACAAGATCTCAAATATATAAAATAACTGAAAAAACTATTCACCAACTGCACCATTATTCGGGCTAATTCCTTATACTGCTGCATGTTCGGGTTCAAATTAATTTCAATTTTCACCAATATTAATTATACAGACCTTGTACTAATAAACATAGAATAATCTAAGTGTTCACTTAGCCATATGGTTTTGGAGTCTGTGTATTTAAATTATAGATTAATGTGGTAAAGTCTCATTCTTTGTATATGGTAAATCAACAAACTGTTCAATTTAACAGCTCATTATTTATGAATTACTGCAGACTGCAGCATAAAATAATTTTAAACAATAATAAATGATTCTAATAATGAGGTTCTTTGATTTATTAGATGGCACAAGAAAAAAGGCAGTATATACAGGATGAAAAAGAAGGGTCTGGACCCAAACCGTCACCTAATCCTTCTCTCCAGAGATGCTACCTGTCCTGCTGAGTTACTCCAGCATATTGTGTTTCTCTCCAGTTTCAACCAGCATCTGCAGTTCCTTACTATACAGGGAGCCCACGGTCCAAGGTTGCGTTTCTAGGACATGTCCATATTGATCGTTTCCTGCCCTGTTGCACTTCATCTAAATGGAGAGAGAAACAAGAAAACAGAGGTGCAAAGAGACTTGGGAGTGCTGGTGCTGGTGCTTGAGCATCATGATTGTTCATCTCTCCACCACTGGCAGTCATGCCTTCTGCTACCTGGCTCCCGAGCACTGGTACTGCCTCCCTAAACTTCACCACCTTCTCATCTCTGTCTCCATGATTCTCTTTAAATTCCACTTCTCTGAGCAAAAGCCAGTCACAACTTCATTTTTCAACAATGTTGTGAATGAGGAGTCAGTGATCCATGAGGAAAGCCTCTGGAATTGCATTGCTGACATTAAATTAATTCATGGCATTGAATGTTGGGCGGTGATATTCTTGGAATCCAATTTGGGATGTTTTACTGCATTAATAGTGATTTTGTTGTTGTTACAGTTCTCAGTTAACCTTCAACAGGAATGCTGTGTTAAGGTTTAAATTCTCTATCTTAGTTTTTGTGAAGGTTTAAAAACATATTCACCACAGTGTGACAAGGGGTGATGGACTGTAATTTACGTGGAAAGACTGAAGATTCTGGGATGATTCATCTGCGAAGAAAATATTCAGTGGATGTTTTACAGAGATGTATGAGATGTACTGATAGAGTATACAAATACATTATTTCTAACCATCTAGGGTCACTGAGCAAAATGTGCCAATGTAGGATTTCTGATTAAAGAACACATGATTGTGATCTAATCCAAAAGCTGAGTGACTCTCCTCACTAATTTCTGAGAGTTTGAAGTTAATTAAAATCTGCACTTGCAACCCTGTAGAAAGCATGTCCATCTATTGATTTAAGTCACACAAATCAACAGATCAAGTTATTTGAAAATAAACTCTGATTACTTCTTTGTTATTTCAGAGACACATGGTTGTGAAAATGTGTTTTTTTTTTTAAATGTCCTTTTCTCTGTCTTTATCAACAACAAAATATGCAATCAGATTGTAAAAAGCAATTTTCTACAATAAAACATAATGGTCAAACTCATTTAGATGCTCTGAAGTCAGCTACAGACTGTGAGGCACACAGAGACCGAATGGTCGCTGCGGAAGGCAAGGGACGGTGTGTTTAGTTTAGATAGACACAAAAAGCTGGAGTAACTCAGCAGCACAGGCAGCATCTCTGGAGAGAAGGAATGGGTGATGTTTCAGGTCGAGACCCTTCTTCAGAGTTTAGTTTAGTTTAGTTTAGAGATACAATGCGAAAAAAGCTGTTTGACCCACTGTGTCCGTGCTGACCAGTGAAGACAGCACATTAATACTGTCCTATACACACTACAGACAATTTACATTTATACCAAGCCAATTAGCCTACAAACCTTTACGTCTTTGGAGTGTGGGAGGAAATTCATTTCATTTCCAATTTTGCATTGCAGTTTCAAGCACAGGCAGGGTAGGCCAAACAACTCATGGCATAATCATTTCATTTCCAATTTTGCATTGCAATTTCAAGCACAGGCAGGGCAGGCCAAACAACTCATGGCAGTGTCATTTCATTTCCTATTTTGCATTGTAGTGTCAAGCACAGGCCGGGCAGGCCAAACAACTCATGGAATTGCCAATTAATTTCCAATTTTGCATTGCAGATTCAAGCACAGGCCGGGCAGGCCAAACAACTCATTACATTGTCATTAAAGGCTCACAAATCATTTATTGCAAGTGTATTGCAGACTTTCAGTTCAGTTGATTCACAACTTAGAATCACAGTTGTGACCTCACCCTCGCGATCTTCCAGAGTGACTGACTCATGTCCAGGCATCCAGGATTTTATAGTCATGCCCTCCTCCCGGGAAGGGGCGTTAACTTCATCATGGTGATTGACAGTCGAGAGGACCAATCAGCTGATCTCAAGATTTCTTAAACACTCATAACATTTTTATTTTTCATCGATTGGAAAAATCCTCGGGGCTGCCTCAGCAGAGGACTGTAAGTAAGATGGCCAAACATCATAGCGATATAGGGTAGCATTTTTCTTTCTAAAATCAATATACAGCGCAGACAGGAAGTAGTCAAGATAAGACTTTTAGCTATATAGAGTTCAGAGGTCAATCCCTGGTAAAGAAATCGCGGACTCCGCGATGTTAAGTCTGCAGGCCCGCCATTCGAACTCACGAAGTCGGTCTCCAGCAATGGCCGCCAACGCCTCGATGTTAGGCTGCAGTGCAGACAGAGATACGATACCGAAAAAAATTGCATCTCCGTCGAGGTAAGAGATTAGAAAAAAATTCCCCTGATCTTCTCCCCTACCCCCCACATAAAACAAGCTAAACAGCACTAAAAACATACATTTAACACAAACTAAAAAAACAACAAAGAAGAAAGGGACAGGCAGACTTTTGGCAAGGTACCCAAGCAACTACAACTATATTTTGAGCGTAAAGAGGCTTTGTATTTAGGTAGGACCTCTTGCAACCATGTGGCAGAATTGGCACCTATTTCATCATAATCATATTGGAATGGTAATATTCAATTGCGTCCCCATTAACTGCTGTATTGACCAACATCTTGTGATTCTTGAAAGATCACCATCAATGCCTCCACACTCTCAAGAGCTACCTCCTTCAGAACCCGGGGGTGTAGTCCATCTGGTCCAGGTGACTTATCCACATTAGGATTGTTTACATTCTGAAACAGGCTAAAAGAGGACCAAGACACAAATTGCTGGAGTAACTCATCAGGTCAGGCAGCATTTCTGGAGAAAAAGGATGGATGACATTTCAGGTTGGGACCCTTGTTCTGACTCCTCTTCAGTCTTCTTCATACAAACACTTTTGGGTGCGAGGATTTAGGAAATTTAGATGCAGAAAATATTGGAAATAGTCAGCAGTCAGGTCACATTCAGGGAAAGAGGGATGTGACAAACACGAACGAGGGACGGGCGTAACAGCGGGGACAGGTGAAACATAACCGGGAGTAACAGGTGCAGATGGCGGCAAAACGGCCGGTGGACGCCCTCTACGCCGTGGAATGGCCACAGCCACCGGGCTAACCTCATCGATGTAGGCTGGCTTAAGGTGGCTGATGGACACAAACTCCTCCCTGCCACCCATGGCCAACGTGAACGTCGAGGTAGCAGTCTCTAACACCTTGTACGGTCCACTGTAACGGCGAGAGGTGAGCATCCCTACGAAGGAAAACATAAGCACAATCCCGTAACATTGTAGGCACATGCACCGCAGACAACCCATGTCGGGAGGTGGGGACCGGGACCAACACGCGCGCCCGCTCGTGAAGGTCAGCTAGCACCGCCGAAGCCGGGACCTCCTGATCGCGGGCGGCGGGCAGAAAATACCCAGGTACCAGCAAAACCGAGCCATAAACCAGCTCGGCCGAGGAGGCATCGAGGTCTTCCTTAGGCATCGTTTTGATGCCTAGGAGAACCCAGGGCAACTGGTCAACCCAATCGGGGCCGGTGAGCCGGGCCTTCAACGCCGACTTAAGATGTCTGTGAAACCGCTCGACTAAACCTTTCGACTACGGATGATACGCGGTGGTCTGGTGCAGCTTCGCACAGCGTACAGCTGCACCGTACCACACCATAGGGAGAACGTGAACTGGGCCCCACGATCGGTAGTAATATCCGAAAGGACCACAAAATGAGCGATCCAATTGGAGACAATAGCGCAGGCACAAGCCTCAGCGGAGGTATCGGTTAACGGTATTGCCTCCGCCTACCTGGTGAACCTATCCACGATAGTTAGTAAGTGAGTGGCCCCACGCGAACACGGCAAGGGACCCACAAGATCAACATGGATGTGCCGGTACCTGCCGTCTGGACCAGCAAAATCCTGCACGGGCGGGCGCACATGTCTCTGCACCTTGGAAGGCTGACAGGGGATACAAGCATGGGCACATGCTGCGACCTGCTTTCGTAACCCATGCCAGACGAACTTGGAAGCAACCAGGGCAGAGGTGGCGCAGATGGACGGGCGAGATAGGCTGTGGATGGTGTCGAAAATCCGACGCCTCCAGGCAATCGGGACAATGGGGCAGGCTTTACCCATTGAGACATCGCAAATGACTCGCACGCCTGTGGCACCTCAGTCAGCTTGAGACACGATTCAACATTGCGGTAATCCTCCATTCCGGCATCGACCCTTTGAGCCACTGCCAGCTCCGCATAATCCACACCTAGGTTTAAAACAGAAACCAGAGGGACTGCCAGATGGGATAGCGCGTCAACCACAACATTCAGCTTCCCCGCCACATGCCGAATGTCAGACGTGAATTCGGATATGATAGTGAGGTGCCACTGTTGCCTGGCAGACCAGGGATCGGACACGTTAGTCAAAGCAAACGCGAGCGGCTTATGGTCCATGAATGCGGTAAACCCTCGGCCCTCTGGGAAATAACGGCAATGTCAGCACCACCTTCCAAGTCACGTGACCGGGAGGGGACTGAGCACGCACCAATGCGATCAACTCTGCTTAAATTAAATAATTGATTACCCAATAAAATGGCTATTACATGATGTAATGTCTCTGCAAATGTGCATTATGGTCAATGAAGGATTGCTTGCTGTAGTCACTGTTGTAAGAAACATGGCTGCTAATTACCACACCGCATGTTTTCATGCTGTTGAGTGAAGGATAAACATATTGGGCAGGGCACTGGAGTTACAATCCTGGTCAGGTGTGTAGAATCTTTCAAATGCACTTAAAATGACAGGTTTGGTTTACTTTCTCAGCTGGAATACATTACTATCCTCAGTACTGAACTGGGGAATCAGCCCAGACCTATGTACTCTATTCTCCAGAGTGGACTCAAAATACACAATGATATGACTCAACATTGCCAATGCAATTCAAACCACCAGTGCATAAGGAAGTGCAACCTTTTGTGTGAAATATTCTCCTGCAACAAGACTGGACTGGATAATTCACGAAAGGCAGGTTATTTCACCATAGACTTTAGAGATACAGCTTGGAAACAGGCCCTTCGGCCCACGAGTTCCCGCCAACCAGCAATCACCTCCGTAATTAGCACTTTCCTTCACACTAGGGACAATTTACAATTTTTACTGAAGCCAATTAAACTACAAACCTGTACGTCTTTGGAGTGTGGGAGGATTGGAACACCCAGAGAAATCCACAGGAAAGTATAAATTCCATCCAGACAGCACTCGTATACAGGATTGAACCCGTGTCTCTGGCGCTGTAGGGCAGCAGCTCCACCACTGTGCCGCTGTGCCACACCTTTAGGTTAGAAAAAAATGAAGAATAGTTCATTGGGATACATACCTATTAGGGCTGGAATTTTCATTGTCCTCATAGTGGATTCCATTCATTTTCCAGCTGGTAAATCAGCCATCTTACTAACAAGTCAAGGTCAACAGGATTAATTACGTGGTTGATTAAACACCGGCAAAGTTCTACAATCTTAAATATCAGCAACTGGTCACAGTCTCTAATTGTGTTGTCTATTGCAATCCACTGAAGCAAAGATAACATTTCAGTGAAGTCTTAGAAAATAAACAAAATAATTTACCATTTAATGAGACATGTGAGATAAAATATTTACTATAATATTCCCTAATCTGAAATCCATCTAAATTTCCAGAGCAGTGTTTAATTCCTATGATAATTCTACAAGATAATAAGATATTTTTAGGACTGTTTTTCACTCATAAAATTCAGTTGTTCAAAAGGTCTATTGGCTGCCCTATATCCTGTGTCGACTAAAGCCCCTGTCCCACATGAAGGTTTCCTTAGGAAACCTGAACGGAAACCTCTGGAGACTTTGCGCCCGACCCAAGGTTTCCGTGCGGTTCCCGGAGGTTCCCGGAGGTTTTTGTCCGTCTCCCTACCTTCTTCCACTACCTACAACCTCCAGCAATCACTTGCAACCTCCGGGAACCGCACGGAAACCTTGGGTGGGGCGCAAAGTCTCCAAAGGTTTCCGTTCAGGTTTCCTAAGTGGGACAGGGGCATAAGTGGGACGGGGGCATTAGTATTGGTTTAAAAAATGTTTAAAAAATGTTGCTATGAGAATTAATTTAGTTTAATTTGAGTTTTAGAGATACGGCGCGGAAACAGACCCTTTGGCCCACCGAGTCCGTATTGACCAATGATCCCTGCTCATTACACTATCCTGCATACAATAGGGACAATTTACATTTATACCAATTAACCTACAAACCTGTACGTCTTTGAAGTGTGGGAGGAAACGGAAGATCTCTGAGAAAACTTACACAGGTCACGCGAGAACATACAAACTCTGTACAGACAGCACCCGCAGTCAGGATCGAACCCGGATATCTGGCGCTGTAAGTGCTGGAAAGGGCCTGTCCCACCTTCACGACCTAATTCACGAGCTATGCCGAGTTTGCCCTTGACTCATACTGGCAGCATGGTCGTCACGAGGTCGTAGGAGGTCGTAGATAGGTCGTAGGTAGGCCGTGATGCTAGTCATAGGTAATCGTGGCATCAATTAGGTCGGGACTTTTTTTCAACATGATGAAAAATGACCACGAGTAAAAAAGGTTGTGAATTAGGTCGTGAAAGTGGGACAGGCCTTTAAGGCAGCAACTTTACTGCTGTGCCACCCCTAATTGTAGAAGAATTTTCCAAGTTAAAAGAAGCATCCAATAAATGACGAGCAGTTGGGATATTAAATATAAATCTTCCTCACCGGAGTATTTGAAATAGCTCAACAACTTCATAAAGATGATGTGTCGTGGATCAGCCCTTTGATTGCCCATCAACACTGAAGAAGCACAATGCCTAGTTTCATAAATGCCAAAGTCTTGAAGTGAGATTGTTAGCAACTCAGACAAGTTTCATGCCGAAAGCATCTTTCAGGAACAAAGGGCAATGTAGTCATTTGCCAATTAGTTAAATGCATATATAACTGTGCATTAATTAATATACCATAACAATTAAGAGTTTAAGCTACCGTTACCATTTTAGATGGCTTGAGGGCATCAATGGCAGTCTACTTGGTTTGCATTGTGGAATTTTATTTTATTCGCTGCTAATTTAAATTTCATGCCTTTTTTAACATCAGAGACATCACTTTGTCTGGGAGATTTGTCTGGGCAACACCAGAAAAAACAGGCAAAAATTGTGTTTTTGTTTAGTTTCAGTTCAGAGATATATCAGGTGGGACTAAGGGGAAAAAAATTTGTTCGGCATGGACTTGTAGGGCCGAGATGGCCTGTTTCCGTGCTGTAATTGTTATATGGTTATATGGTTATATGGTTATATAGTGCAGAAACAGGCCATTCGGTCCACTGTGCCCATGTCGATCGGCGATCCCCACACACTAACACCATCCTACACACCCTTCGGGTAACTTTACAATTTTACCATGTCAATAATTCTACATACCTGTATGTATTTGGAGTATGGGAGGAAATCTGAGCTCCCGGAGAAAACACACACAGGTCACGGGGAGAAAATACAAATCGATACAGATAGCACCCGTAGTCAGGATTGAACCGCGGTACTGTCAGGCAGCAACTCTACTGCTGCATCACGGGGCCACCTTTTGTGCAGCTTTAATCAATTTTGCACACATTTTTGGAACAGTTAATACCAGTCATTAAAACTGAACATTCTTTTTATTTTTAGATTTTTGTGTACCATAGCATTATTTCTCTGATTTCTTGCTTTCCAAATGAAGTCAGCAATAAAGCATAGCCCTTAGTACCTCTCCAGCAAGCCTTTAACCAGGTTGACCTTAATCATAACTGGTGCTGTACACTCAAAGGCGAAAAAAAACGCATTTTAGAAGGCTAAATGCTCAAACTGAATGTGATATTCAAAGGCTCAGGTGCATCTCTGTCGCGGGGTAGAGTGTCAAACAACTCCTTGTCAAACAAACCTCAAGTAGACCAACCCAAATTCGGAGACATAAGAAACTGCAGATGTTGGAATCTTAAGCAAAACACAAAGTGCTGGAGGAACACAGCATCTGTGGAGGGAATGGACAGAAAATGTTTTGGGTCAGGACCCTTTTTTGTCTGAAGATAACATCTGTCCATTGCCTTTGAAACTATTGCCTGACCCGCAGAGGTCCTCCAGCGCTTTGTGCTTCAACCCAAATTACAATTCTAGTCACGACACCCCCAAAGTAGTTTCATCTACTTTCCTTCATCAATAAATGGCCAGATATAAAAGAAAATATCCTGCAAGTAGTGAATGATTATCGGAAATAAGGAAAACAAATAGGAGAAGGACATTTGGTGAACATGTTTCACTGAGGACAGTAAGTTGATGGGAGGACATGTCATAGCTGCCTGTATGTGCACGAGTGGCCTCTGCAAATCCCTTTATGGGCCTGTCCCACTTCGGCGATTTTTTCAGCGACTGCCGGTGACTGTCATAGTTGTAGCAGGTCATCGAAAAACTGGTGCCTGGACCCCCTTATGCCAATGTCTATGACAATGTCTACAACAACCTACCACATATTCGACGTCAAGTTACAGCAAGCTACGGACAACCGGCGACACCTACAACAACCTACATCCACCCGTGACAAGCTACGACAAGGTAAGACATTTCAGTCGCCAGTGCCTGTCCGGTCTCTGGCGCTGTAAGCCAGCAACTCTGAACGTAGGTAGTTGCCAATGGAATTCACCAAAGTCAGCCCCGGCGACAACCTACATCATCCTGGCGACAACCTACATCATCCTGGTGACAACCTACGTCATCCTGGTGACAACCTACGTCAGGAGAAGACAAAGCTATGACAAGCCCACAGTCTCCGACTGTCGCCGAAAAGTTTTGAACTTTCAAAATCCAGCGGCGTCCAGAAAAACGCTACAATTCTTTGGGCGACTGAGGAGAACATACAGGCGACACCCCGGCGACCATGTGGTGACAGCCTAGTCGCCTAAAAAATCACCTAAGTGGGACAGGGGCATTACTTTCAGGAGCCTTGTAATACACCCAGCAGTGTCTTCCCGCCGAGAATGCTAAAATCACTTTGACCAAAAACTGATGATTCAACACAATGCCAGTTTAGGTTTCTTGTTTTCTGCAATGTGGTAGTGAGGTGCAAATTTTACAGTGCCCTGGCCAGAAGGCACGGGGACAAGTTTGGATGCACTTCCTGAGAGACACGAGATGACAAAGGTTCAAAAACAGATCCAGAAATTCACAGCGCAGCACAGTGACGCGGCATTAGAGTTGTTGCCTTGCAGAGCCAGAGACCTGGGTTCAATCCTGACTACGGATGCTGTCTGTACGGAGTTTGTACGTTTTCCCTGTGACCACATAGTTTTCCTCCAACATTCTAAAGATGTACAGGTTTGTATGTTAACTGTCCCCTGTAAATTGTCCCTAGTGTGTAAGATAAAACTAGTGTATGGGTGATTAATGGTCTGCATGGACCCGATTCCACACTGTATCTCTAAAGTAAATTTAAACTAAAGATTCCTGAGATGGGGTGTTTGCCTTAAATAGACAACACCTGAGCTCTCTTGAGATAAGAAGAATGAAAGATGATCTCATCAATGCATTCAACATTCTTAAGAAAGACACAAAATGCTGGAGTAACTCAGTTGGACAGGCAGCATCTCTGTAGAGAAAGAATGGGTGACATTTTGGGTCATGATGTCAAGTATAATCGACCCAAAACGTCATGAATGTCTTCTCTCCAGAGATGCTGCCTGTCCCGCTGAGTTACTCCACCATTTTGCGTTTATCTTTGATGTAAACCAGCATCTGCAGCTCCTTCCTACACATACAGAATTCTTCTAGGGCTTAATATGGGAAGCAGTGATATTTCCCAGTTTAGGATGTCAAGCACTAGGGAGTCACAACTCAAAATAAGCAATCCTCATTCAAACTGATATGAGAAGAAAATGTCTTCACCCAGAAGATGGTGAATTTTTGAAATTCACTACCCTGGAGCGTTGTCTTGGGTCAGTTGGTGAACATATACCAGATAGAAATAGATAGATTTCACTTCGGAGTCACGTGAGTGACTACGTGAAGAGCCCACTCAGCATGCATGTGCGACATTGCGTTCACGCAGGCAACAGCGACGCAGCGGGAGTCAGGCGCTCCCGCTACAAGCCTGAAGGAAAGGACTGTTAGGTAAGTACTTACCTTCAGTTTAAAATCGGGACTTTGCGTTTGTTTTTGCTCCAGGGGGAGCAAAGCAGCAGAGGGAAGCGGCCCCCATTCCAGGGAAGGAGTCGACAGTGGAGGGGGGAGAGGCGGCAACGGGACCGCACACACTGCGGTCCACAGGCACAGGTGCTGCGCTGATGCCCAGTCTGCTAAATAGCTGTCTGACCAACAGCAGCGGACTGGAGGGAAATTTAAAAACTGGCCGGCACCCCTGCAGACTCCTGACAAGGAGACTCGCCGCTGGAGAACCGCTGAAATGCCACCCGAAAACGGCAGACAACCTCTAACAGCAAGGTCAGGACCAACCTCAGGCTGGAGACAGACACAGAAGATGGAATCAGCACTTCAAACAAAAAACAAGAGTGTCCGTTTCTCCAAGCCAGAGGAAGGTCATGGAGCTAAAAACTCCAGCGAGATTTGCCTCAGGAGATGGGGCAAGTCCGCCAAGGGATCTAACACTCCCACTCCAGTGCTTAACAGCACTGGGCATCTCCTTTGTTGAGGGATTGATGGGGACCAGACTGGACTGGTCAAGAAGAGTTGTCACTGGCTGAAGTTTATCGGGAGTATGCTTGAGGTACAGGATCAGGACGAGTTGCTGGGTGTGGCCGCTATGTGGCTCCACCACTAGCGAGATGGCTTTTCAGTCTCAACTGATGGCCAGCTTACTACCTGTTATTTTCAAAAAGCCTCTCCAAGACAGGTAGTCATGAGGTGTTGGATTCATCACGCCTCCCCTAAATTGCATTTACTCAAAAGTGCCCACCGTTATTGGGGGGTATATTGAGCATAGCTTTAAAACCCAAATATTTTAAAATGCGTTTGATATCCCTGACGTCGGTTATCATTTTGCATGCTCATTTCAGAGGCACAGGGTAGTATGGCAAAACACCTGACCCTACTGCTTGCAGTGCTCCGCAACTTCTTAGGAAGTTATAAAACCTGCCCTCAACTTACAAAAATTACAGGACTGTGAGAATGCCGACCTCTCAACCACAGATCCTGCTAGCTGGATAAGTTATCAAACCAAGCCTAAAAAACTGGAGAAGTATCCAAAATTCAGTATCTAGAGGGCAGGGTCTGGAATGAGCACCACACAAAACCAGCAGCAGTGCCTCTACGCGTCCACCAGTAGGCGTCCACCTAATAGTACTGGTGTAAGCTCGGGGCCCACATGCCAACCCCCAGTAAGCCCTGTTTTTTCAGGCCAGGGCCCAGAGCGGGCCCCCTGGAAAAATGTGCCACCCCCAACAACACCATCCCTACGGACAAGGAACCGGAAACTGAAGAGATGAACATACCACGGAACAACAGTGAAATAAGATAAGTATGGTTCCTGCCATCGCACAAAAGATGAAGGGTTTGTACTAACAAAGCATTCAAGGATAAAATTAAATTAGATTCCATCTTGCTCGGCCTTTTAGCTAAGATTAGTAGTAACTGCCTTATCAGTTTATATCTGATATGTCCCTTCCCAGGGACCATACAATACCAGTACAGCATGCACCCTAGGAGTCTACCCTCCCATTAATAAGAACATGAGGGGCTAGCAACTGGGGGTAATAATTATACAGGGGTCATATAGAAGCCTATATGAACCTTTGGTACCAACTAACCAAGATGGTAATGTCGCCATCATTGATATCAAGGGGTGTTGAGAATTATTGTGGAGGTTGTATTGTTGCTTCGAGTTACTGATTGAGATCTAAAGGTCAGGAAGTAAGGATGCAGTGGCAGAGAATGATGACTCCTAGATTCAGGAATTTGGCAATGTGTTTGGTTGGGAATGTGGACATAGGTGTCCTTGTTATCTGGATGTTCCAGCAATAAGTGTAGGGCCAGGGAGATGTCACCTGTCATGGACCTGATGCGAAGATAGGCAAACCGCAGTTAATCAAGGCTGTCAGAGAGACTGGTGTTAATGTGCGCCATTGCCAATTTCCCTTTATCGTGGTGGATGTCAAAGTCACCTTGCTTTTTTTTGGCACTGAGATTATAGTGTTAACAATGCAGGTAATAACCTCGGAGGAATGGGAGGTTAAAGATGTCGGTGAATACCCTTGCCAGCTGGTCCACACAGGGCCTAAGCATGTGGTTGGGAACTCCATCCAAGTTTATTGCATTTCCTGGATCACTCTCATGAAGGCCAATCTTATATCCTGGGTACAGTTGCACCCGAGGCTGATGGGGCAGGTGACATCTGTACATTGACCTTCTGTTTAAAGTGAGCATGGAATCCATTGAGCTCGTTGCGAAAGGACGCATTGTTACCAATGATACTGCCCAACTTCACTTTGTAGCCCATCATAGTGTGCAAACCATGCCACAATCGACGGGTATCCA